>NC_056745.1:1369499331-1369721831 GCF_019279795.1 Protopterus annectens
CTCAATCTGTCCGCTAAAATGTTGGAGCGCCCTGGGATGTGCGTTACTATTAGAAACCGCCCAGTGAAAATTGCCCATTCCCACACTCTCATGGCCTTGCGACATAGAAGGTAGGATCTGGTTCCCCCCTGCTTGTTGATATACCAGACAACCAACATGATGTCTGACTGAATTGCAATCAGAGAGGGAGGACTGTGTGAAAGGCTTCCAACGCTAAAAGCACTGCCCTCATCTCTAGAACATTTATGTGCAAATTAGTCTCTGCCTGGGACCACGTGCCTTGGACTGTCCTTCCCGAACAGTGTCACCCCCCCACCAGAGTTGGGAGGCGTCCGTGGTCACTGTGGCTTGGACTGGAGGTGACGCAAAGGGGCGTCCTTTTGATATCTCCGGTGAAGTTAACCACCAAAGAGGAGATGTCCTGTAGACGACTGAACCGCCAGAGTCCATTGAAGAACCCGTATGTGAAGGCACGCATAAGGGAGAGTAGATATGGCAGCAGCCATGGAGCCTAGAGCCCAGAGAACCTTGCCCGCCTTTGAAGACTTGGAGTTCGCTATCTGAGCTATGTGGCACCTGAGATGTAGAATCCTGTCTGGAGTTAAGAATACCTTCATCTGCAAAGTGTCTAACCATGCCCCAATGAAGTCTAGAACTTGTAATGGTTGCAAATGGGATTTGTGAACATTGACTAATTCCCAGTAGCTCTGCTAACCGAATGAAATAATCTCGGGCCAGACACAAGTGATGTTTGTTGGGCGCAGCGAAGAGCCAGTCGTCCAGGTATGGAGACACCTGAATACCCTGAAGCCTCAGGTGAGCCGCTACAACTGCCATTACCTTGGTGAACACCCTGGGGGCTGTGGTGAAACCAAAGGGTAGGGCTCTGAACTGAAAATGACTGGGTCCCAGCCGGAACTGCAGAAACCTCCTGGAGCTTCTGTGCATTTTGATGTGGTTGTAAGCATCCTGAAGGTCTAATGAGCACATCCAGTCGCACTCTCGGAGATCAGGTAGAATGGATTGTAGGGTGACCATCCGGAATTTCAGTTTGGCTACTGACAGGTTTAATGTTGACAGGTCTAGAAAGGGCCTGAGGTCCCCCCCCCGTCTTTTTTGGCACAAAAAAGAACCTTGAGTAGTTGCCTAATCCGGACTGATAGGGGAGACTTTTTCGATGGCTCGTTTGAGAAGCAGCTTTGAAACCTCTAGAGCTGTGGCCTCCCTGTGAGCGGGTGGAACATCCGTGAGGTGTTTTGTAATATTTGGAGGGGCAACGAAAGGAATAGAGTAACCTCTGGATATTATCTGAAGAGCCCAGCGATCTGTCGTAATGGACTCGCATGCCACTGGGTGTAAGGACGATCGTCCCCCAACTGCCTCCAGAGTAGGACAGTCGGGCAACCCCTCAGGGCTGCTGACCGGGTCTATGGCACCCCCTCTACCTCTGGGTTGGCGTCAATCCTGCCCCCCCCCGCCTCTGGGGGAATAGATGTCCTGAGAATCCCGGGAAAACAGAGCTTTTCGGAACCACATCTTCTTCTGCCGTCTGATTCCTAGAGAAGGACCACTGAGGGTTAGGAGAAGCGGACTCCGACAGCAGACAAAGTCTTCCTGTCCTTTTCACTCTGGACAAGTGTGTCACATACTGTCTTTCCAAAAAGAGAAGAACCGTCATAGGGAGCGTTGATAAACACCTTGAAAGGGTCGACGAACTGACACGATCCGAGCCAGGCGTAACGCTGCATGGCTATGCCTGTCCCAGCCGCCCTAGTTGCTCCTTCCGTGGCATGGGAAAGTAGCCGCATAGATGCATTTGAGACTGACTTCAGAGTAGACATTTTCGCCGAGAACAGCTGTCTGTCCTGCGGCGATAAAGACTCTGGGGGCGACTCAGTGAATTCCGAAGCAAGGTCTCGCTGAAGCCGAATCACGTGACAAATAATTCAGCGCACGGATAGAAAAAGTCGCTGAGGAGTATACGCTCTTCCCAAACCTATCCACCGACCTGGACTCCTTGTCTGGAGGGTGGACTAAGGAACACTCCTGTGCTAGTTCCTTCTTTGTCGCCGCTGCGACCAACATAGATTCAACTGGGGCTCCTTTGGACCAGGCTTGTCTGTCAGAAGGGGGAGATAAAACCTTGTCAGGACGTTTGGGGATGGCTCTACAGTGTCAGGCTCCTTCCATGCCCTCGTGGTGATGAGGTCCACCAAGGGGTCTGCTGGTGGGGACACCCAGGAAGTAGATTGGCCCGTGCCAAAGGCGTCCAGGAACACTGACTCATCCCCAGAAGGTTTTGGGGCTGACTAACCTCCCCTCTGGCGGAGGATCTCCATAATTTCTCCGAAGGAGACGTCTTCAGGAGGTGACTAGGAGGAACCGTCTCCTTCATCTAAGTCAGTGTCGGTAGTGAGGGACTCTGGGGAGTCCAAGTGCCTACTTTTGCACTTGTGCTTACGGTGACCCTCTTCAGTGGGACTTTCAGGGGTTTCCTCTGGGAAAATTACCTGGGGATCCTCTGGCACGGGCTGTCCCCGAGACAGGATGAAGGGAGTCGTCGCCAAATCCAGGGGGGTCTGGGTGGTATCCGAGAGGATGGGCTGGGGTCTCAATCCCTGGGAGAGAACCCTCTCCACCACTTCGAAGGCCGACGGAGAAGCTCTCCCTGGATTTGAAGCTTGGACCGGAGCCGAAGACAGGGTAGCCTAAGATCCGAGGGACGGATCGGATCTGAAAAGGTCGGAGCCAAAGAATCCGTTCCCCCGGGTCTGACTCCCTGTCCGCGCTGACTCCCTGTCCGCGGCTCTGAGAGTCACTCGGATCTGAGGAACTCAAGGTTGGAGGAACCTTCGGTGCCAAGCTACTAGCTCCGAAAAACCTTGGATCTAAGGAGCCCCGAAGCACATATTGGGGAAGGAGAGATGGGGTGGAAAAGAGGCATGGAGGTCGCCCCTCCAGAGGGAGAGGGACCTGGCAAGACACCCATCTGAATTTGGGTCTGAATAAATCTCCGCATCATCCTGTCCATATCCATGTCCGATAGGCTCAGAATCGACCTCGAAGAGGCCACAGACTCGGATCTGGCTGGTCTGCACAGTGGGGAGGAGGGCCACGGGTCAGAATGTTCCAACGGCTCCGGTGAGAAACGAGGAGACTTGCGGCATGGAGAAACAGGCCTTATGGTCTTAGATGGGGGGCCGAGAAAGAGCTCCCTGTCTGGGGACCTCTTACAATGCCTGTCCTTTTTATCCCTTTCCTCTCTGCGCCTTACCTTTTCCTTCTCTTTTTTTTCATTATCTTTGTCAGACTCGCTGACTGAAGCTATGTCCTTTGAAGACCCATTGCCAGACGAAGAGGGAGGTTGAGTCCCGGTCTGGGTGGAAGGTGGTACATTAGAGACCGAGGCAGATTCCAGCATGGCAGCAGGGAGAAGGCCTTTGGCAACTAGCTTGGCCTTCCGATCCCTAAGGGCCCTAGGGTTAAAACCTGAACAGACAGCACATTGAGTGGACAAATGTGCCACTCCTAAGCATATCACACAAAGAGTGTGACCATCGGCCGGGGAAAGCTTATGGCCACACACTGTATATTTTTTGAAAACAGGCTTTGGCTGGTCAGCCATAGTCCTCCACTCCAAGGTACAAGCACTACCTCTCCAAAAACCCATATACAGGTAGGGGAAGGGCAGGCCAGGCCTAACTACTACTCTACACAAAAAACTTAAATTAGATACTACAGAAGGGGAGGAAGGGAAATCCTAGTCAAGCACACTTAGATATCAGCAAAAAAATTCTACTTACTATTCCTGAGAAAAGGAGACCACGATGCACACTACTGGCACGGCAAATAAGACCTGAGGGAAGATAGGAGATGGTAGGGCATTATGGTTAAGGGGAGGAGCTCAGAGCTTGGAGCAGATGCAAGAAAAACGTTGCCGGCTCGGATCCGTATACCCCACAGGTTGCAGATAAAATGAAGTTAACTACTTCAGATTTACATTCGTAGGTAAGAACTGCTGTTGGTACTCAAAGACGCCTTCCGACAAATGAGAAACAGGTAACCAAGATCAAACAACAGAAGGAGTCACCACGTATAAAGGAAACCTCCGTTTGTAGCAAAAAATATATAAAACTTTTAATGTGATAAAAATGAGCGCTTTCGCATAGCCAAGCTATGCTTCTTCAGATCAACTTACATATACAAATGAGTCTTGTTTATATATAAAAAACATTTTTTGGCGGGCTTGTTAATTGATGCAAATTAATCAATCAAAACAATTACCAGAACTTCAGCTTTTAAAACTTGCAACATTTTAAAATTTATAGCACTGAAAGTGCTCTTAGTACATAGAAGTATTAAGACATATAAAACATATAAAAAGATGTGAAACCTCATATCTGACGATCACGGAGGTCCTAAATGGTAACTAATATGAAATTTAAGTTACGCATTCCAACAACAATTGTAAACAGTGACAACATTTCATTCCCATTCCAGCCTAAAACAACTGCAATATCTTCATGTGCAACGAATGTTAACCAGCAAGATTTCACTCTGGGTAACATGACAGTCTATACCGCACTTGGTGAATAAAGTGCAAATATCATGACGGATCATTATATAAAGTCGTCTAGTGACAATAAGAACAGTCATAAAAACTGCTATCATAACTAACTTTGCAATCTGCGTTATGTTGTCTGTTTTACTAAGTTCGACACAAACATAAACATAAAAATATAAAAATGAAAACCAAACATTAATCATCTGGAAAGTGAATCCTAAAACATGTAATTGTTATATATCCATAACATACATATTATTCAAAGAAAAAGAAGAAAAAATAGGTCCGTAATAACGAGACCTTAAATATCAGAGAAATATTGAGTTTTAGGACATTTTATGAGGATGTGTCACTATCGTGAAGACCTCATGTCAGGTTTATAAATGAAACGTATTCACAGTATATTACATAATACATCACATTCCTATGTACTCTTGTAGTAATCCTAGCTGTTAAAAATCTTAAAAAAAAGGACATATGTAATGTCAACATGGAAAACAGCCAAAAGTACATCCAAAACGTTACTTGTCAGAACTCAATAGAGTGTAACTCGTATTAACAAAATATATCTAAGGCATCTGAAGATGGACAGTATGACTAAATAAACAAAATGAAATGAAGTAAACAATATAAATAATATCAATATAAATGTTGTGTATACATAGTAAAGAATCACAGAGAGTCAAGTTACTAAATAACACTGCCTGGGGTGGCCTCAGTATGAAATGTCTTATTACAAAGGTCTATTATTTAAAATGGGCTTTATAGACAGATATTGGTTTATCCCAGGGTCAGCATGTGCTTTCAACAAAAGTATCCATTTTAATTCCGTGCATGCTAAATGGTTAATGTTATCTCCTCCTCTAACATTGTCTCTCAATACTTGTAATACTTTGAATGTAAAATAATGCGAGTGAAATTCATTGACGTGCTTTGCAAGTGCATTCTGCTCATTCTTCTTCCTAATATCGTAGAGATGGTTATATACTCTATCTCTAAGTCTCCTTTTTGTGAGACCCACATAGAACGCTGGGCAGCATTCACACGTGGCTAGGTAGACAAGGTTTGTACTATCACAGTTATAAAAGTAGTTTGGATGGAAAGCATATAGTCCATGAGGATGTTCAAAAGTTTGTTCCTTGGAAATGTGTGGGCACATATGACATTTACCACAAGGAAAAGTCCCTTTCTTAAGTGGAGTCATATCCTTGGTAATGAGGTTGTGTTTGTCTGTGCATAAGATCCGTTTAAGGTTGTTACAATTTCTGTAACTAAAAGTGGGGTGTGTGCCAACTATCTGTGTGGTATGCGGATCCATGTTCAATATGTTCCAGTGCTTTTTAATTATTTTCTGGATGTTTAATACATCACTCGTGTATTTCAACAAAAGTGATGTTTTTTCTATATTGCCTTGCTCTCTGTTTTTAAGATGGAAAGACCGATGAGAGCATTGTATTGAAGTATACGTGTTGGGCGGTGTGCCTAAAGCCTGCTTTTTACAGTCCCTAATCAAGTTGGTATTGTAACCTCTGTCTTTAAGCAGCTGTTCTAAAAAGGCAACTTCTCGCAGATAATCAACCTCATTAGTGCAGATTCTAGATATTCTGTTAAGCTGACTGGTAATAATACCTGAAAAGATGTGCCTAGGATGCATGCTCTCAAATCTCAACAGAGAGATTCAGATTTACATGTTTCCCCTATTCATGAAGGCCAATGGTGCTAAATCAGGAGCAAATTTGCAGCCACCCATCCACACGTCCAGGTTATGCTTGAATACAGCAAGTGAAGTACTCTGCTTTATGTGGAGGAAGGGAAGATGGGTTCACAGAAATGGTAGTCTTTTTGATGCATACATATGCCTCTAGCATGTTCTGTTGATCTTGCAAAAAAACAGACTAAGATCCCTTGAGTGGGTGTTATCTGATACAACAGGATTTGCAAATGTGTAATCGGTCTGATAGAACAGGGACTGATGAGGTTCTATATGCAAGTCAGAGGTCACCTCTCAGTAACCTGTATGATTCCTAGAAAAGAAATCAGGCTTTGAAACAATCTGCAAAGTTTTTATGATTAAGCCCTGGATTTCTTTTTCTAGTAAGGAAGTTATGAGGTCATTCTAGCTGTGGCAAGTATTTGGACAGGTACATACTGAAATGTGCACTATACTCAACAATCGGCCTAATTACTGCCGAGTACAGTAGATCACCATCCCTGGATCTAAATACCATACCTTTAGGTACAAGCTTTGGGATGAAAAAGGCTTTCCTTACAATATTGGATACATGGTGATCAAAGGACGGTTCATTGACAACATAGTTACCAGAATCTCTGTGGCATCTTTTTTTTTTTTTTTTTTTGGGGGGGGGGGGGGGTATGTTTGTCAATGTTTATAGATTCACAGATAAATACTAGGCTATCATTCTGCAATTTATTACAAGCCTAGCCAATAAACAGACGTCAGAATCAAACCCTGCACCTTGTATATCTTAGGTAAAGAGCTTAACCATTATGCCAACCCTGCCCCCATGTGACAGTTACAAAGGGAAGTCAGTTACTATCCAGATTTACATAGATTTTAGCTAAGCAAGTTTATCTACAATGCCATAGTGTTGGATGATGCTGATCATCTTTGTAAGGTCCAGAAATCCAGTGTACACAGATCTGCCCTCATCTGTTATCTTACTGCCTTTTTTGAAGAGGTCAGTCAGGTTAACTAGGTAGGACCTGTCCTTGACAAATTTAAACTGGGGTGCTTTAAGAATCTGTAGGGCACCTACATTCCTATTTACTAGCTCCATGTTGATCCTTTCCATAGCCTTACAGATGAAGGTGGTCAATTTTATGATTGTATAATTATCTGGGTATATTGTAGTCACACCTTAGCTGCAAGACTGTTGCTATCCTATTTATCTGGCACAAAGCCTGTTTTGAGACTAATGTTGAAAAGCCTCCTTAAGACATCTAGTAATTTATGTTTCAGGCTAATCAGTAGGCAGCCCGGTGTGCTATCCGGCCTATAGACAGAATTTTCTTGGCCTTAGTGCTTTGCAAATATATGAGAGGACAGAGGAATGCCACAAAAAGAGTCCTCAAAGAGCTAGCCAACGCCAACACTACTTCTGTGGATCAGACAACATACCAGGCTACCTGCTGGTCAGCCTGAAACAGGACTTGTCAGACACCCTACAAAGGTAATTTAATTTGTGTCTTTCGGCTTTTTCCGGTTAGGGGTCGCCACAGCAGAACTCCGGTCTGCTAATGATTGGCAGTAGATTTGTACGTGCTGAGTTGCCGGCCCTGATGCACAAACTTCAACGAAGGTACTCCCATTCACGCACGTCTCCACACAGAAGACGCTCTAGCTGAGAATCGAACAGGACAACGTCTTACTGTGAGGCGATAATGCTACCACAGCACCACCACCGCAGTCTTACAAAGGTAATTTAATATCAGACTCAAAACATCCTTCATCAGCAACTGTTGTTTCCTTGCACAGAGACAGGGGTTCAATGGACCCATATAATTATAAACCTAAAAGCCTGACATGCCTCATTTGTAAGGTTATGGAAAGGATCATTATGAAATTAAATAAGGACACAGATGTACTATAGACTCTTGACCCAAGGCAGTTCAGACATGCCAAGAGCAGATTCTGCTCACTTAATCTGGTCGACTTATTTGAACAGTTATTGTAGCAATGGATGAGGGCAAAAATCAGTACACACTGTATATCTAGACCTTGTAAAGGCTTTTGACACACTCCATGCCTGGGTATCATAGATGAACTCTCCAAGCTAAATGTAAATCCCTATGCAACTTTTTGGATAGCAAACTGGCTCACAAAGAGAACAAAGGAAATAAGGGTTGGCAGCTCTACCTCCTTCAAACGACTGGCCAGTAGCAGTGAACCTCAGGGTTCAGTCCTTGGGTCACTCCTCCTGGTATTTAAGTCTCTGAGGTCATAGCCAATGTTAAGGGTTTTGTGACTAAGTTTGGTGCCAAGCTCCTCAGAGGACACCATACACCTCCAAAGAGAGCCTTCTCAAACAAATAGCTGGTGTCAAAACCATGGGCTAAAACTAAACGGCAAGAAATATATAATCAAATACCTCGGTAAGCATGATTCCCCTTTATCACATTGACAACACACAACTGAAAAATGATCCCCTTGCAAGGATCTGGGAACTTGGGGTGACAAAAAAAAAAGAAGTTATGTACTCACCATAACATTCCATGTTTGTTGCCAGTATCTCACCTTCATTCTTGCTGGTTGGATTCGGAGCCAAACCTCGGCTCCGACTCAGCTGCATACCAAAGCTCGAGAACTTCTTCTGGCTCGAGGCTACAATCTATTCCATGATGCTTAGTGGCTGTTCCCCAGATCTTGTCAGAGAGTACTCCCTAGAGTATGCTAACATACAGAAAAGTAAAATTTATGAAATATATTGGTCATAAAGGTAAAGAGGCAAGAAGGGAATAGGACCATATTTACCAATTGTAAAGTCCTCCAGGAGGAGGAATGGATGGGTGGGATGCAAGAATGAAGGCAAAATACTGGACAACAAACATGGAACATTATGGTGAGTACATAACTTCTTTATGTTATGTTGTCCCATCTCACCTTCATTCTTGCTGGTTGGGACAGAGTCCCCAACACCATTTTCTTGGATGGTTCAAGGGAATAGACTCTTCAGGCAACTGGAACCAAAGGATACCCTGTTCCGGGAGGCCACATCTACTTTGTAATGAGAGATAAAGGTGTGAGGATTAACCCATGTAGCAGCAGCACAGACTGAATCCAATGGAAGTCTGGATTGTAAGGCAATGGAAGTAGACACCACTCTAGTTGAATGTCCTTTAACTTTCCCTGGCGGTTCTTTATTATGCGAATCATAGACATAGGTGATGGTTCTCAGTAAGCCATTTGGACAAAGTAACTTTTGAGACTGCCAAGCCCTTTTTGTTTCCTGAATAGGAAACAACTGATCTGACTTTCTGAAACCTTTAGTCCTGTGCAAGTAAAAACGCGGTTTACTATCAAAATGCCGCCGTGCAATTGCACGGCTATGAAGTATTCGAACATATGTTCGAAAACTTCATAGTTCAGCAGGTTATGTGAGCGAATGTTATTATTGCGAATAGACTGTGCATTCGCAATTATAACGTTTGCTCATGTAAGAGGATCACGGTACAGTACAGTTAGGGAAATACATCCCTTTCCTCACTGTAGTGCGATCTTGGAGTTGGAATATTAAGTTAGAGGGTTGTGGGGGGTGCAGGGGGGCTTGCCCTCCTGCATAAATGTGAGTTTAGGCTAGTTAGGTAGGGAGTTAAGGGAAGGGTGGGAGTACTGTTGATTGTCGAAAATGTTTACATTTTCGACAATTAACAGCTGTTTTCGACATTAGGTACATACGGAAATGTGTACGTTTGGTGACGCACTTCGCTAATATGTACACATTTTATTTTAACTTTCGACTTATTGATAGTAAACCTAAAAACGCAACTGTATGCACATCCAATTGGTAAAGCTTATATTCTGCCTTGTTGCCATAGCTAGGAAAAAAAACAGGCAATTCTATAGATTGGTTTACATTTGCTCCAGAATAAACTTTTGGGAAGAAGGAAGGATTTGTTCTGAGGAAAACGCTGTGGAAAATCAAATATGGAAGACGGATGGACAAAGCTTGCAACTCAAACTCTCCTAGCTGAAGTAATTGTTAGAAAGACTGCTTTCCAAGATAAGAATTTTAGTGAAGAAGATGCTGGCTCGAAGGAAAGAAGGATCAAAGATGATGATACTAAATTTAGATCCCATGGAGGAGAAAGTTCTCTTAAGGGTGGTCTTAACAGAAAGGTACCAGAGGAAATCTTTGCATAATCTATGGGACATTACATTGGATCAGAGGTCTCCCACATGATAACTTGATATAGCGGCTAATTGTACTATAATAGTGGACGTCACTGCTCCTTGATTAAAGACTTCTGTTAGAAATTCCAAAATTAAAGGTACAGGGCCTGTAAAGGGATCTATGTGTTTTTTGTCCACCCAACAAGAGAACCTCTTCCATTTGCTTGCGTAAAGTTTCCTAGTCGTCTTTTTGTGTGAAGAAACCAGAATGTGACATACTGCAGGGGATAATTCTATACCCCAGAAACAGCTGAAGATGAACGCTGAACTCCACGGACCCCAAAAATGCTCACTGCCCATACACAATATCCCAAACTCATGGAATAGTGTGAAAGATATGTAGAAACACTCCAACCACAAAAATGGTTAAAAAATCTTCATTTAATATTCCATACGTTAAGCGCTTTATATCAGAATTATAAACAGTGAATGCAGTTTAAATACTCTGTTTGGCGCCAAATCATATATATATATATATATATCCACTGTTTATAATTGTTCTACATATCTTTCACACTATTCCATAACTTTGGGATATTGTGTGTAGGCAGTGAGCATTTTTGGAGTCCGTGGAGTTCAGCGTTCTTCAGCTGTTTTTGGGGTATAGTGCTGACGGAACACTTCACTGGTGCAGGGGATAATTCTAGAAGCCTGGCTAACACTGGAAGCGGAGTAACCAAGCTGTCAGCTTGAGCCTCAGAAGAGGAGGATGGAGCGTTCCTGACTGATACGTTAGAAGATCTGTCACTGGGTCCAGGATCCACGGGTCCTTCTTGAGGTGAGGCCAAAGGAAGGGGAACCATATCTGACAAGGCCAGTAAGGAACAATGAGAATTAACCTGTGACTCAATGACCTGGCACCTTCGGAACCAATGGAAACGGGAGAAAAGCATAAAGAAGTCCCGGGGGCCAATCATGGGCGAGTGCATCCTTCAGTGACTCTCCCGGATGGGAGATGAGGGCAAAGTAGTTATTGCATTTGGCATTGAATGGAGTGGCAAAAAGGTCGGAGCAAGGCTGTCCCCATTTGCGAAAAATTTGATTCGCAACTTCCTGATTTAGGGACCACTCGTGAGGCATGCAAATTGCTCTGCTTAGCTTGTCTGCTATTACGTTGGATTTCCCCGGGATGTATGCTGCAGTCAGAAAACTGAGAAGAAATTGCCCGTTGCCAAACTCTCTGGGCCTCTCGACACAGGGGATAGGATCTGGTTCCTCCCTGTTTGTTGATGCACCATACCACCAACATACTGTCTGAACTGCAATAGTCCCCATGGGAAGAGAGTTCTGAAATGCCTGCAATGCCAGAAGCACCGCTCTCATCTCTAGGACACTGATGTGTAAATGGTACTCGTGATCTTTCCAAACCCCTTGAACAGTCTGTCCCAGATAATGTCCCCCCCCATCTGGGACACGTCCGTGGTTACTGTAGCGACAGGTTGGGGGAAGTACAAATGGTCTGCCCATTGTTATCTGAGTGGACTGAAGCCCACCATAGTAGGTCCCTCTTGCAGGCATCCATAATGAGAATCTTGTGAGACATTGGTAACTCCTGTATGAACCACTGAGCGAAGAGTAGCCACTGTAATATCCGCATGTGTAGTTGTGCCAGTGGGACTAGTTATCACCGCTGCCACTGAGCCTAAGACATTGAGGACGAATTCTGCTTGTACCTTTTTCTTTTTGAGTAGGATAGATACCCGACTGCGTAGCGTTTGTATTCTCTGCTGAGGCAATTTTGCTACCATGTCATTTGTGTTTAAATCTGCACCTATAAAGGCAATACACTCTGTGATGGCAACAAGGCAGATTTTTCTGTATTTATAGTAATGCCTAGTTCTGAGCAGAAATGGATGGTGGCGTCCCTGGCTCTGATTAGTAGGTGCTTGGTGGTGGCAGTCGGGAGCCAGTTGTCTAAATAAGGAAACAACTGGAATCCTTGACATCTCAGATGAGCCGTGACTACTGCCATGCATTTGGTAAACACTCTGGGGGCTGTAGTGAGGCCAAAGGGCAGAGCTCTGAACTGGTAATGACTGGCTCTCAGCCGGAAGCATAGAAATCTTCTGGAGCACCTGTCCATCTTTATGTGGTAGTAGGCGTCCTGAAGATCTAAAAAGCACATCCAATTGTCTTGTCCCAGAAAAGGAGTATAAGACTGCATTGTCACCATCTGGAACTTTCCCTTCTTTACCGACTTGTTTAGTCTGCTGAGATCCTCGCAAAGGCGCATCCAGGAATGTCTCCTAAGAGCTATACCTGTGCCTGCTGCCCTGCTCGCTCCATCGGCTGCATAGGAAATGAGGTGCATGGAGGAGTTTGTAATAGAGGTTAAGGTCGCAAGCTGGGAATTTATCTTATCCAATAAACCCTTGGCTGTAGTACCTTGTAGGGTATCTCCCAGCTCTTTCAGGAGAACCCTCTGGAGTCGGGTGAAATGTGATAAGGAATTCAGCGACTGTAAGGTAAAGGCCGCTGAGAACATACACTTCCCGTATATGTCCATTGCACGAGACTCCTTGTTCAGCGGATGGAGAGATGCAGAAGTTTCAGTTAACTCCTTTGTGGCCACTGTCACCACCGTCCCATATACTGGAACTCCCTTTTTAAATATGGTCTATCCTCTGGGGTAGTAATGAATTTATTTGGCCTCCTCTGAACGGGGTCCACTGACGCCGGAGAGTCCCACACCTTCTGACAACACCCAGGAGTGGGTCAAAGGGCGGAGACACCCAAAAGGTGAAGGAGCGAGAGCCAAATGCCTCCAGTATACAGACTTATCCTCAGAAGGGGAGAGGAATTTCCAGCCGCCCCTCTGCTTAAGGATCTCAAGGATGTCTGAAAAAGAGACATCCTCAGAGGGCAACCGTAGGGACCCTTCTGAATCCTCTAAGCCGGTATCAGAAGTGACAGACTCAGGGGAGTCTATGTGCTTCCTCTTGCACTGTTTCTTCCAAGGGATCTCCTCGGGGGAATGTTCCTGAGAGGTGTCGGAAGAGGAGGTTCCACCCACTGGGGTTTCCTGGGGCACTGACTCTCTGTTCTGGGGCTGATGGAGGAATGATGAAGCATTATATGCCGGCCCGTTAGGGGGAAAGAGTGGCTGGAGCCGAAGGTGGAGCAGACTCAGTGGAGAGCACACTTCGCATCACCTCGAAGGCACCACAGTCCTGGGCTGAGAGAGACACTCCAGTCCCGAGGGACCGTGAGATCTCTCTGGCGCCAAGGAGGGTGGCTCCGAGGCTGATGTGGGAGGCAAACTCACCTGTGCCAAAGCGCTGAGTGGGAGAATCAGTTCCAACAAGGGTCCGACTCGACTCTCTCTACCCCGGAGCCGACCAGGGAGTGTTGGCTCCCAGATCCCTTGATGGAAGATAGCCTTGACGAGATCAGAGCAGATGTCGGAGCCGATATATCGTGGGTGATTACTGGCTCCGCTGGTTCCAGCACAACGACTTCCTGACACTCTAGCTCCGAACTCGTCCAAGTCAGAGGAGGAATAGATGGTATCTGAGATACAGTAGTCGACTCCATGATCAGATGGGCTGGGCTAAAAAGAATTTCTGCCAGGGCCTGTGTCCGCAGCAAACTCTTCACCACCTGCTCCAAGTCATCTTCTGATAATCTGGAGGATCGAGAGGAATGGGTCGATGACCTGTGACTACCTGCTACAGACTGTAATAAAGGAGACTGCGGCACTGAGTGTATTGGTTCCAGTGACACTCTTTTTTCGGCTCTGCAATGGTTCCGAAGACTCAGATGGAACAGAGGGAGGGCCAGGTTTGTCGAAATAGATAACCTTCGGCACCGAAGATACCATATCCTTGTGACGGCTCAGACACAAAAGCTGACGAAGTCAACTTTTTTGTCTTGTCCGATTTTGAGGCCAGATTACCTTCTTCAAACGGGCCTTTCAACAAACCCCTCAAAATGAGTTTATTTTTTCTCTCCTGTAGGACCCTTGCACTAAACCCATGACAAATGGAGCAAGAATCTTGGAGATAGACTGCTCCTAGACAATACACACAACTTGTATGTCCTTCCATTAGAGACATTTTCTGGGTGCATGAATCACACTTTTTAAATCCAGATTGTCTCAACTCCTTGACAGAAGTCTTTAGACATCTTGGAAACTACTAGCAACAACAATAACCGCAATAGAAAGAAGCAAATAGAAGAGAGATTTTTTTTTTTAACTAGGAAAGGAAAGGGGTGGGAGAAGGAGAAGTCTCTAAGTTAAACGACACTCTCCTCCAACCCGAGGAGACGCCTCTAACCTAAATGGTGACTCCTTAAGAAAAGTGGAAGAAGCCCTGAAGAAAAAAACTGGATAAAGAGAAAGAATACTCTAACTTAAACAAATTCTTTAAGAGGAACAGAAGAAAATACAAGAGCCCACAGAGAACAGTCGAGGACGCACCCAAGTAATAAAAACACACACGAGCATTCCACTTGGACTGGGAAGGTATAGTAGACTCTAAGAGGAAGATTTTGTGAAAAAATATAGTAAAAAGATGAATAATAAATGTAATTACTAGCCTGAGCCAGCAAAGACAATCCCTATGCTTCAAGCGGAAAACGAGATCTGGGGAAGAGCTGCTAAGCATCATGGGATAGGTTGTAGCCTCGAGCCAGTAGAAGCTCTCGAGCTTTGGTATGGGGCAGAGTCGGAGCAGAGGCTCAGCTCAGAACTCAACCAGCAAGAATGAATGTGAGATAGGACAACATAACATCTGTCCTTTATCATGTATCCACTACTATAAGGAAGTCTTTTCATTGCACAGCTTATATCTAAAGATATGGCATCAATACCCAGGGATGTAATAATTTCATTATACTCCACATTCATTAGGCTGATCATTGAGTATAATGCCCTTTTTGGTATGTACGCATCACAACTGGAATGACTACAATGCTTCCTCACTAAGCATAAACTATAAAAAATATGTGGGCTGTATTCAAAGCCTTATGCTTTAAGTATTGCACAGACTGAGACCAACCTTTGCCTTGCATATACAGCCTCAACAGACCCTATCCTGTCAGACATATTATATATTTGCAAGTCCAGTAGTGGTATAAACACCCACTGAAGGGATCTCAACCTCTTCTGCAACATAAAATATGTTGGAGGGAAAGGTATGTATCACTCAGAATTCCACTTTGTTGAACCGTCTTCTACTACAAGTAAAACAAAGCAGTTTTCTTACCGTATTCAAACACTCTGGATGAATGGATAGGTAACCACAATCACCCCCTGGTTTAGCAATCTTGTTCTTCATAGATAGGGGTAACAGGTAAATCTCCCAACATGCCCATGTCTGGCTTATTTGTACAAAAAATATAAAGGCTACAAATGTCTATGGGAAAGGAAGGCTAGACTTCTTAAGATCCTCAGAGATCAACAGCCTAGTAAGTACTTATAAACCTATGTCGGATAAAAATGTGCTGCATGTCAGAGTACTTAGAGTTAATAACTCTCCAAGAGGAGGTGAAAAGTTAAAATAATGGAGGCAAGAAAAATATCTGCAGACACAGAAGAATGCAAGATAACTTTCTTAACCAAAAAGCCCATTTCAGAAGCAGATTTTTTGCAGTAGAATGTGTGTCAGTAGTGACTGATACTGAATACACATTCAGTATTTGTGAAATAAATAGTTAAACTATACCAATTAAATGAGCCAGAGGGGAAACGATATTGAAAATTGGCATGCCTAGTAGTAGGACTTTCAAGTTTGAAGATGGAAGAGTAGTACATTTATCAAGAGACTGAATATCAAAAAAAAAAAAAAAAAAAGTAGGGACAATACGTGTGACACAAATAGCAGCTGCAGTCAAGATACTTTTGTTTCAGAGTGAAACGTCCTTAAAATGGGTAGGAAAAGTTCTGAACATGAAAAACAGCAAATCAGTGATGTTTAAATAGCATATGTAGAATGTTTTAAACAAGCTATCTATAAACTAGACAATTCTGTGAACACTATCTCAGGAAACCAAGATCCTGAACATATTTCTATCCTGGAACAGACTGCTGACAACTGAGGCTGCCAGAAGTATAAATGATCTAAAACTAAGCCTGCTGCTGGCATACCTTTTGGCCTTTGAGTATAATAAGACAGACTTGCATAAACTTGAAAATGGCAGTTGAAATTTTTATATTATGCATCAACTTACAATTTTCAGTGCTGGAAACATTTATATATTATAAAGAGGGTGTCAGAAATTTTACAAAGGGAGTGTCAGAAATGTATTCATTGCTGGAGGAACAAGTATGGCCTACTCCAGTAGTTATTCAGTGAAGATGGCGGAGAATAAGGATATAATTAAGAGATATCACAGAACATCAATAATGAAACTATAACCACAGTGATATATTAACAGACAATGTTAAATCTAAATGCTAGCAGTGGATGTGACTGAGAAATGGCATTAAATGGTTTTGATAGCATGATGGCAAAGTGGTTCAAAGCAGAATGCCTACAGCTACAGTCCATATCAGGCTGTGAAGAAAATGGAAATTCAATAACATGTTTCAACATTACGTACATGGAGAGCATTTGCTGAGGCTAGATATTCGGACAGTTTAGAAAGCATTATAGAACCAAAATAAAAGCTCCGAAATGGGAAACAAGGTATACTACAAAAAAAAAGCTACCTATACGGAATGGAAAGGACTCTGAGTCATCAGTGATTAGGATGGAGTTGGGATATTCAACAGGCATAGCAGTAGCTGTGTAAAAGTGCATCATTCCACACTGCATAAAGTTAATATTGAAGTGGAGGACCAATAGGTCAAAAAATGACAAAAATGTGACAGACTTCCAAGATGGCTGCAAACTGATTAACAGCTTAATTTCAGTTCTCAAAATATGAAAAAAGAAACTGTGAAGTTCTTAAATTTTAAATTCAGCAATAGGTGTTACTGCAACTGCTTGAATAAAACAACAAAATATACACCAGGATCTTTATTAAATAAAGCTTTCGGGTCTACACCCTTCATCAGTATAACTTAACATATAAAAAATCACCATTTAAATAGGAGAACATAAAGTCACACGCTTCAACCCAACCCACCTAACAATAAAAATTTAAAGCTACAATGAATCAATAAATATATGCAAAGTAGCACATAAAAAAATCACATCTATAAAGCATATATATTTTTATAAATAAACAATTTATACTGTTTCATATGAAATCACATGCACCATACTTAAAAATTAATTAATAATTAAAACTTAAACTTACAAAACTTCTCTGTCTTTTAGCCAGAACGGGCTTTAGACTAACTGACTTATTTAGGCCTGGGGCTACATCAGCTTGAAGTCTAATAATCCATTCTAGTTCTTTCAATTCCAATAAATTATTAATGTCACCCTTCCTCAGACCTACCTCTACCTTACAAAGGACCCTAAATCTAAAAGTATGTCCCACACCTTCATCCAATATATGCTTACTTAAGGCATTGGTGGGCAATTTCCTCCTGATTTCAGACCTGTGTTCCACCATTCTCTCCCTCAATTTTCTTATGGTTTGGCCTACATAGAATGAGGTGCAACACACACAAGTAGCCAAATATACTACTCTCTCCTCATTACAAGCAGTAATTGTTCTCATGGTAAATGTCTCATTAGTTACAGGATGTGTAAATGTAGCATCACCTGTATAAATGTCATTGCAGCAAGTACAATTATAGCATTTCACTGTTTTAGCCACCCTTCTATCATCTCCATTTTTATTCTGAAAATCCTTGTAGCACAATTTCTGCTTCAAAGCTTCAGAGCTCCTATAGGCGAACCTAGGTTTATCACCTACTATAGACCTAATCTCAGGCATAGCCATTAAAATTGCCCAATTCTTCTCAATTATGCTAAAAATACTATGATAATTTAGGTTATAAGTTGTCAAGTACCTAACAGCAATATTATTACCCAACATCACCTGTCTAGTAGCACTATTCTCACTACAGCCTCGTAATATAGGTTTATACCTGGACTCTCTTTCAATAATTACATCTTTAATTACTTTATTTATAAATTCCTTCGAATAACCACTTTTCTCAAACTCCATTGCCATAGCATTTACCTGCTCTTGAAACACTTCATCCTTTGTATTTAATCTACTCAGCCTAATAAACTGTGCTTTCAACGTTCCTTTGAAAATATGAGGGGCATGCATGCTGTTTTTATTAACATACCTAAGGGCATCAACATCTTTTCTAAACACCTTGGATTCCAAAATATTAGATTCCTTAATTGTTACATCCAAAAAAATCATAACACTATCTGAAGTTTCCATCTTGAAACTCAGGAAACTAGTTGAATCATTCAAGTACTGTAAATACAAATACAAATCCAGCAAAGTACCCTTCCATAACATAAAGCAATCATCTACAAATCTCTTATAGAATGACACATATTTGTTGAACTCAATGCTCTTATCTAAAATAACCCTTTTCTTCCAATCATAAAGTACAAGGTTGGCATAGGTGTTGGCAAAGGGTGTACCCATTGCCACACCTGTTAATTGAAGGAAAGGTTCACCATCAAAAATAAACACATTATGTAATAAAACAACTTCTAAAAGAGAACAAATAGTCTCAATGTCTCTTCCATTCATTTTAACCTCTTGACACAAAAAGTCACGTATGGCATTAACACCATATTAGTTAGGTATTACTGTGAAAAGTGAAGCAATATCCAGGGTAACCAAAATGCAGTTATCCATATTATTAATACACTGCCATTCATATAAGCTATTCAAAAAAATCATTTGTATCTTTAAGCACAGTTGTACATACTTTCAAATACTTCCCCAAGATGCCCTGCAGGTATTTTGAAACGGGTTCAGTGACCCAACCTCCACCAGAAACAATAGGCCTCGGGGGAGGGGTCACTAATACTTTTATGTATCTTGGGTATACCATATATTTGGGGAATTCTTGAGCAAGGAACAGTTAGATAATTAAATAGATCTATACTTATATCATCATTTATTTGAAGGTAATAAATGACGTCTAAATGGAAATCCGTTATTGAAAATGGTACTTGAAACAACACCTGAACAAACAGTTGTAAGTATAAAAGTTAAAGAATTTAAAGAACATATGGCACCTTTAGAGAAGAAGATGCAGACTTACAAACAGCTTCAGAAATATAAACATTAATTAGTACAGAAGTAGAAACAGTGTTACAGATAGTAAATATAGTAACATACACAGAATATACATAAAAGCAGAAATCTAGTTTGATTACAGTAATATATACAGAAAATATACATTGAAGAGTTCATAGTGGTATAAACAGAGATATATTAATCAGTATTATTGTACCAGTATCAACACGTGAAGATAAAAATAAATATGAAGAAAGTATCATCAGTCACTAGTAGCAAAAGAAATAGGAGTTTAGTAATCATATAAGGAGAGTGAAGAGATTAAGGTTATAGAGCAGGAACATAGCCAAGGAAGAGTTGAGATGATTTTTCAGCATTTGTTTGAAGGAGGTGGTGCTGCCTGTGTTTCTTATAGAAGGTGGAAGTGAGTTCCATAGTTTGGCGATGGTGAAGGAATAGAGTTGACCAGCAGGTACGGTGGGTTTATTTACTTTTAGAAGTAGATGATTTTCAGATCTTAGATGCCTGCTGAGATTGTATTTGGCAAGTAGAGTTGAGAGAGCAGGACAGTCTGTGGGTCTGTAGATTATGTGCACAGTAGTTAGTTGGGTGAATGAGAGATGGTGGGGGAGTTCCAGCGACTTACAGTGGTGGGATGAGAATTTGGCCTTGGAGGCAAATTTTGCTATTCTGTTGTAACATGTAGTAAGTTTGGATTTTGTAGAATTTTGGATATAGTGAGGAGAGGGGCACCATAATGGAGAGGGGAATAAAAAGGTAGTTGCAATGGTTTGTCTAGTAGAGAGGCTAAGAAAGTGTTGCTGCCTGTAGAGCATACCAAGCTTTTGGTGCGTTTTTTTGATGTTATGGTTTATGTGTAGGTCAAAGTTAAGGTTTTCATCTATAATAATGCCTAGTAATTTAGTGTGTGGGACAACTTCTATAGTGGTATTGTCTTGAGCTTGTAGAGTGAAGAGTTTTTTTATCAAATGGAGTGGTTTTCCTAGGAGTAAAAATTATTAGTTTCGTTTTTTTTTGGATTTAGGGCAAGATGATTGTTAAGCATCCAAGATTCAGTAGATGTAAGGGCATTCTGGATAATTTGCTGGAGTTCAGAGCTGGAATTTGCAGTGCATATTATTGTGCATATTATTGTACAGTCATCAGCATACTGGATTACTGAGCATTGTGGCAGGGTGGTGTGAAAGTTGTTAATAAAGATGCTAAATAAGAGAGGACCAAGTATGGAGCCTTGGGGTACCCCTGTGGAAGTACTGAGGAAGGGAGAGTAAGATTGTTGCCATTTGGTGGATTGCTGCCTATTGGAGAGATAGCTGTTGAACCATTGTAGGGTAGGGGGAGAAATGTGGAGGGTGGATAGTTTAGTCAGGAGGATAGTATGGGAAATGGTATCAAAAGCTTTGGAGAGGTCAAGGAAAAGTGAAGCAATTATTTTACCAGAATCCCGTGCCCGGTTAACTGCATCAAGGAAGGATAGGGGGGCGATAGTGGTGCTGTGACCTGGTCTGAAACCATGCTGAGTGGGTGATAACAACAGATTTTCATGCAGGTGGTTGAGGAGTTGGGCATGGATGCATTTTTCCAGTATTTTAGAGAGGGGTGAGAGAATTGCTGTGGGTCGAAAGTTTGTGGTGTCTGTGTTGGTGCCACCTTTGTGTAAGGGGAGAATGAATGCTTTTTTCCAGATGTCCGGGACAAGGGATTCTTTAATTGATCTGTTAAGGAGCATGCTGATGGGATAAGCTTTAGAGTTTGTGCTAGCTGCAGGAAGTGTGGGGGTAGATTGTCAGGAGCCAGAGTACAGGGTTTGCATATGCAAAGTTGAGACGTTTTCTCTCATTTTTGCATAGGTGAATGTAGGGTTTAATGCCATTGGCTTAATTTAAAAACAAGTGTTTGGCTTGAAAAAAAAAAAAAAACAGAAAAAAGAACAATGAATGTCATGAGAAGTACTAAGTTTCTTGCATATGCAATGATCCATGCATGCAGAGGTCCTTACCAGCAGCTTACTTAAGCATATCTCCCAAACACAGGCACGATTCATATAATACATACTCTGCAGAATATAGTACACATAATATATCACACACCAATGTCTCACCAGTCAAGCCCCTAAGGCATAACACAAAAACAAAGATCTTAGTCATAGACTCAATTGTGAGACGCACATATATCCCCCCTCGGTCAGCTGTCTGTCAGATGCCAGGATCTGCTACATCATTCACACAGACAGACGCACACAGACAGACGCACACAGACAGACGCACACAGACAGACGCACACAGACAGACACCTCTCAACAACAGGCACTGTTATGACTCCGTCATAGTCCATGTTGGTGTGAACGACTTGAGATGTACCTCACTGGACTATATGGAGAGACATGACTGAGCTCTCTGACTGTCTCTCAGGCAGGTATGTCCCTAGCCTTAAGCAGCATTTTACCTTCACCTCAGAACAAACAAAAAATGATTGACTTCAACAATTAGCTTAGTTTCTGGTAAGGGATCCAGTATCTGTCAGCTTCGGATGACATGGTCGATATACCTCAATGCTTTGCCAGAGATGGTCTTCATCTGTAACCCCTGGGATTTTGGTTACTGGCTAAGGCTTTTGCCACCCCCATAGTGACTTTTTTAGGCAATGTCAAAGGAACAAAATTCCCAATGTAAAAATAACCTCTAAAAACAACCTCAAGTTTATGCTACTAAAAGCTAGGTGTCTAAAGCAGAAACTGCACTCACTGGAAGCTGTCCTCACCTTGGAAGATTCTAACATTTGTACAGTCACTGAGACCTGATTTAAGACTGCAGAGAGCACCCCAGCTATACCAGGTTATATTTCCTTCCACATGTTCAGACCACAAACTGAAGGCATGTCAACTAAAGCAGGTGGTGTATCAACATTCAATCAAGATAAATACACCTCTAGATTGGTTAAACAGCACGATTCCCTTGAATTATTTCAGGTGCAATTGACTGCAGGAAAGACCTCCCTTCAGGTCACTGTCCGCTAGAGGACCCCAGCCATGAATCAGGACATCCACTCAGCCTACATGGATCTACATGAGTCAATCAAAATTCAAACACCTTGGTTTTGGGTGAAAAATTACACATCCACTGATTGGGCAGATTATACGTGTTCTAACTCACCTGCCCAAAGGTTCCTGGACTTTAACTCCAATGCCCTGGATCAGCTGTTTGACACCGACAAGGGGGTCAAACATCCTGGATATGGTGGTCACCAACATGGGGGGACTGCTGCACCACCCCCAGTGTGTGGCCACCCTGTTGAGATCTGACCACAAATCAGTCTTGCTAAAAGTAACACAAGCCCCCCCCCCAGCAAAAGCTAGACCGAAAAACTTCTCAAAGGCCAATTACAACCTCTTGCGTGAAGGAATAAATAGCTTCATAGCTCCTCCCTCCAATGATGGAACAAACACCTATACTGAGTTACACACCAATGCTTTATACGAGCATCTGTACAATCATATTGACTCTGGCATACCTGATAGAACCACAGCAAGATCTTCAAGTAAAAACAAACCTGCCTGGTGGACAACTGCCCTTAATATGCTATCCAACAAAAGAAAGAAATTGCTGTCTTAAGAGTAGGAAGGAATGAACTCAAAACTGGAACACTCAACTAAAACAAGCAAATAAGACATCTAGTGAACTCCCCCAAAGCTAACTACGAATCCAATTTAGCTTCCGAAAGGACCACAAGGCGTTCTTTAGTTACATCCGTAACCTCAAAGGTAAGGCCTAGATGTAACTCATAGTTAATGGTACAGAACCTGTGGATATAGCAAACCTACTGGCTGACAGGTTCAGTGAAAACTTCACTCCCCTATCCCCGCCACATATACCCTAAAGCATCCTTAACACCTGTCCCTCACCTAGTACGAAAAAAAAAGAGGTTATAACCCCCCCCCGTACTCTTCCCTCATCAGGCCAATAATAGAGTACAGTCCCTTTGGTATGTTCTTTTCCAAACACCTGCAGCAATTAGACGGACCACAAAGGCTCTCTATAAAGAAAATTCAGGGTCATCAAGATCTGTCTTGTGCGGACAGACAGAAATCATTGTGACGTTACTCTGTGTCGTACAGACTGCTCAGAGGCAACCTCTGCCTTGCATATAGAGTAATCTTTGACCCAGCTTTAATGGAAATGCTGCACATTTGCAAGTCAAATGGCACACAGGTCATTCACTCAAAGGACCTTAACCTGGTATGTGACATCAACAGAACTTGAAGACAGATTTGTCTCCCAGAAGCAACGATTGCCCAACCTTTAGAACAAGCTTCCTATTCATGCTAAACAAAGCCCCTTATTGGTCCTATTTAAGTGCAACTTGGATAATTGGATGGGTAACCGGTAATTCACCATGGGGGTTCTACCCGTGTCCCTCTTGGAAAGGGGCAATAGGTGCTGATTTCAGTGTCTGCTTGAACCAGACACCCTTGGTAACATAAGTTGAACTTGGCTAGGCTAGTAAGGGTCCTGGGGCCATTACCCTAGTAACTTCCTATGATCCATCCATAACACCTTTCCCCCCTATTTTTATACATGGGGTTGGGGTGTCACTTCAACAATGACAATCTACAGCTAAGGTTCACAGAGCCAGGTGGCTAGCCCTGCCACAGCTGTTATTTCATATCACAAACTCACATGAACACCTCACACCTTAGCTTTTTTTTCTACCTTTAGAAAATGTTAAGTAGGATTTAAGAAGAATGCAGTTGAAGGAAGTTGTAAATGTTTTTCTTATGTTTTCTTGGAGAAGAGATGTCTGCAGGTACAAGCAATTAATCTTGAGAGTTCTGAGCATTGTTTGTTGAGGGACAATGTAAAATTTAGAGGTACAAGGGCAAGCAATTCAATAAAAAAAAATTTGAAATTAATGGAACTGAACAAGGGATAACAGCTTCCCCTTGCAGCCTTAATACATCAATTAATTTAGTAGAACAGCGTATAATTCAGTTTTAAAGATATCCAGTGCACTTTTTCTTAAGGCTAACAGTCAATATTCTCTGAAAGCATACAAGCTGTTTTTCACATTTGGGAGGGGAGGAGAGAGAGAAAAAAATATATAAAAATAAAAACATACAGCAATCAATGCAAGTGTCATCCCAGTCTGTAACGTGCTTTAGCATGGATAACCTTAATTTTGGGTTAGGCAATGCATGTAGCTGCTGTCGATTTCGAGGAATTGTTCTTAATCTGGAGGATTAAACTTAATTTTTCGAAGATGTACATAATTTTGTGTTTGTTCTAGGTTAATAGGTTATGGGGGTGTTCTGAAAACATTTTCAGTTTCTTGTTTTGAGGGTTTCATTAAAACAAAAGTCTTGAAAGATTTGACAGGTTTCAATGGAGACAACTGTATAAAAGAACCTGTCAATATTAGCATATGCATGTAACACAAAAGTAGAACAATAATCTTTCAAAAAAAGCGGTCATGTATAATAGATGGGAACAATATATTCTTGTCATAATGGCTACACTATGCATATTTTTTTGGAACGTGAATGGCCTTGAAAGTACATACAAAAAAGTAAGAGGGAAAGTAAGAGTATAAGAAATACAGAACGTAAATAGCAAGGCTGCAGAAAACACACTTGGAAAGAAATAATGTGAATTTCTTTCAGGATGGATATTCTACAGAATATCAGGGACAAAGGAAAAGGAATAATTGGACTAAGTGGTAGAGGAGCTTCAATTGTGGTAGAAGACGAAAAAAAGGTAACAAGGATAGATTTGTGGCAAAGGAGAAGGATTAAGCTGGCATATTATTTATATTTGACCAAAACTGCTATTATGGAACTTAAAACATTTTCTGGAGAAATGAACAGCTTTCATTAGGGAATATTACTTACAGTTGTGGAGAGGAATAAGATTTGCAACAGTGAGAATGTATTTGGAGGACCTAGAAGGGAAAATATGAGAGTGGAGATTTCTAAAGAAACCTAAGTATTTGATATGGAAGACCGATTCAGGAGAAGGATCTGAGAGAGAATTTACTGAGCTAAACTAGAGAGAAATTATATTTCACAGGAACATGTGCATTAAATTGAAAGCTTCAACACATCCAATAATTAATTCAGATCATGCAAAATAAAAAGGAAGATAAAAATTAACTAAAAATGAGACACTGGCACTTTCAAACCTGCCTGTTAAAAAGAGAGGAATTTAAGGAATAGGCAGTGAAAATTATTCAAGAGTTATTAGAGAAGATGGGCATTTCTTCATAAGTTATAGCTAGTGAATGATAAGTTGAAAATGGAGTTTAAAAATAAGGTAGAAATGAAAGGGGAGAGTTAAGAAGTGATAGGAATTATTTAGCGGTGTTGACAAAGGTTAAAGTAATGAAGAATAAGGGAAATTTCAGAGAACAAGAGGCACAACTGTAGAGTGCTAGAGAGAAAAGGGAGTATCTTATTAGAAAGATTGCTGTTAAGCATTGTTTGACAACTACAGAACCAAAAAAACTTAGCACAATGTCTAAGGCAGCAGAAATTAAAAAGGGCTGTCACCAAACTTATGCAGCCTTTAATAAGAAAAATAACCAGACATCCTGTAGAGGAGTAGAGACACTGCAGAAATTATAAAAATTGTATAATGCAGTGAAATGTGGAAGTCAAGAATGAAAACAAGCAAATATTTATGGAAAGCTTTAACAGATAAGAGGAGATGAGATAAAAATGGTGATGTAAAATCAATCTGCAGGAAAGTCTCCAGGAGTGGATGGCACTTGTGGAAGTTTGGAAGTTAGGAAAGTGAAGATCTGGGAAAACACCAACATCTTGGAAGAAAGCTGTGGTGGCTGTAAGACAAAGGTAAAGGCCCATCAGACCCAACTTCATATGGATTTGTTTCAATTTTTAACCATGATTATAAAATGTTTATACCCATACTAGTTGAAAGAATGGCAAAGGTGTTGCCTAGATTGATAAATATGGATCAATGTGGTTTTGAGGGGGAGAGGCAAACATCTGACATTAATAGGACAAAGATGAACCAGACGGAAGCAGAATGTAAGAAAATACCTCTGAAGATGGTGGGTCTTGATGCATTTGATATAGTAAGCTGGGATTTTACAAGCAGGGCAATAGAAGCATTTGCATTCCCTGATGCAATAATAAGGTCAAAAATATATGAGGGATCGGAGGCAAAATTAAAGTGGGAGAGTTCCCCTCTGATAAGTTGTATCTAAAAAGAGGAACTAGGCATGGGTATCCTCTTTTCCCTATGTTATTGCCTTTATATTTAGAGCCACTGGTTAAGAAACTAAGGATATAATTAGTATGGTAATCAAGAAATATGGAAAAATGAGCTGGAACAAATTTGCAGATAACATTACATTATTCTGCACATGAAATACAGAAAAGAACATCTCATTGTTGTGGAGCATTTTGAGAGAGTTTCATAATAAGAAGTTATGTACTCACCATAACGTTCCATCTGAGTAGGTAAACTTCATTTGTCTGCAACCTGTGGGATATGGATCCGACCTCGGATCCAAGCCGGCAACTTTACAAAGCTTAGATCCGAGCTCCTAGCTCCTCCCCTTACCCATAATCCCCTGCCAACCCTGACTGACCTCAGATCAAGTTTGCCCGCAAGCACTATAGTGGATAACTAACTACATTATCAGAATGGTACATCACTATATGACATGAAACACATCTGAAGGATAGGGGGACGGAGGGGGGGGGGGGACGGTTGCAGACAAATGAAGTTTACCTACTCAGATGGAACGTTATGGTGAGTACATAACTTCTTAATCTGAAGTAGTTAACTTCATCTGGTCTGCAACCTGTGGGACAGAGTCCCCAGCTACCTAAACCTTGGGTGGCCTTCATGGAAGGATATTCCGGAGCACTGCGGAGCCAAAAGAAGTTCTCCCTCTGGAGGTAATGTCCAATTTATAATGATTGATGAAGGTATGAGAGGAGGCCCAAGTGGCTGCTGAACAGATATCATCCAAGGAAACCCTGGATTTAAAGACGGCAGATGTAGCCATATCCCTAGTTGAATGGGCACGAATTCCTTGAGGTGCGGGCCTGCCGGAATTTTGATACGCTGTAATGATACACTGTGAAATCCATCTCGATAAGGAAACCTTCGAGACCGGTTTACCTAGATTAAATCTGGCAAAGGAAACAAACAACTGGTCGGATTGTCTATGACCAGATGTCCTATGAATGTAAAATCTAAGTTGTCTGTGCACGTCCAAAGAATGTAGTCTGTACTCCCCTTTGTTCTGGTAGTTAGGAAAGAAGACCGGCAAATTGATACATTGGTTAATATTAGATTCAGAAACTACCTTCGGGAGGAAGGAGGGATTGGTCCTGAGGTAAACCCTATCCTTGTGAAAGGCTAAGTATGGTGGTTTCACAGAAAGAGCTTGCAATTCAGATACTCTCCTGGCTAAAGTAATAGCCACTAGAAAGGCTGTTTTCCAAGACGAATATTTGAGGTCTACTGAAGCCGCAGGTTCGAAGGGAGGGGCCGTCAAGGCTTGTAATACCAAGATCAAATCCCATGGAGGTACTGCTTCCTTTATTGGAGCAGTAAGTAGAAAGGTGCCCTTTAGGAATGTTTGCACAATTTTGTAGTAATCAAAGGACCCATTTCAGTACCTACGTGACAATGAGAGAGAGCTGCTAACTGAACCTTAACCGTAGAACAGCTAGCTCCGTCATTAAAAAGTCCTGAAATAAAATCCAGCACCGCAGGCAAGGGGGGCTGTAAAAGGATCCCAATTATGGTGTTCCACCCAGATAGAGAAAAGCTTCCATTTACTACCATAGACCTGCCTAGTAGAGGGCTTGTGCGCTGCTACTAGGATAGTTAACTGGAGATGAGATACCGGGAGTCCTAGCTACAGGTGGAACTGGAGCAGCCAAGCCGTAAGCTTGAGGCTGACCAGGTCGGGAAGTGGGAGCCCCAGGGGGTGGGAAATTAGATTCGGGAGGGGATCTAGAATTCAGGGCGGATTCGCTCGATGAGACCAGAGGTAAGGGAACCAAGCTTGGCGAGGCCAGAATGGGGCAACGAGGATCATCCTGCTCACCAACAGACTGGCTTTCTGAAGGAGTTTCAGCATGAGGGGAAGAGGAGGGTAGGCATTGGCATAGAAAAGACCGGGTGGCCAAGCATGCACCAAGGCGTCCCTCGGGGCTTCCCCGACAGGGGGAATGAGAGCAAAGTAATTGTTGCATTTCGTGTTTGAGGGAGATGCGAAGAGATCGCAACAGGGCTGCCCCCAAACGGCAAAACTTCGACTCGCTACTTGAGGATTGAGGGACCACTCGTAAGGTGAAAGGATGGTGCGACTCAGTCTGTCCGCCAGGATGTTGGTCCGTCCCGGAATGTGCGTTGCAATGAGAAAGCGGCTGGTGAAGATCACCCATTCCCACACCCTCATGGCTTCTCGACAGAGTGGGTAAGACCTGGTTCCCCCTTGTTTGTTGATATACCATACCACAGACATACTGTCTGTCTGGATCGCAATTGTTCCTGCTGAAGTGCTTGCAACGACAACAGCACTGCCCTCATCTCTAGAACATTTATGTGCAATAAGGTCTCCGAATCATTCCACGTGCCTTGGACCGTCCTGCTCGAATAATGCCCCCACCACCCAAGACGAGAGGCATCCGTGGTCACCGTGGCAAGAGGGGGGCTGTGGCAAAGGGGCGTCCCGCCTGGAGGTCCAGCGATTGAAGCCACCAAACGAGAGCCCTCTTGCAGGCCTTGCTGAGAGAAATGGGGTGACTCAAGGGTTATTGATGAAGGGACCATTGGACTTAAGAGTCTCCACTGTAAAATCCTCATGTTCAGACGTGCCATGGGAAGAAGGTTTATAGCGGCTGCCATGGGCCCTCAGAACCAATCCCGTCGGAGGTTTTGAAGATTGAAAGATGGCCCGCACATGTGCCCTCAAAGTGTGCAACCGGTTGGGAGTTAAGAAGACTAGTTGCCTGTTAGTGTCCAGTCTGGCCCCGATAAAGTCTATCACCTGAGTCGGGGTGAGAGAGGACTTGTCCGAGTTTATAGTGATCCCTTGTTACGGTGCAAGGTTGAGAAAGTAGTCCCTGGCTAAGCATAGTAGATGCCTTGTCGGGGCGGTGAGGAGCCAGTTGTCCAGGTACGGGAAGACCTGCATTCCCTGAAGTCTCAGGTGGGCCGCTATCACTGCTAATACCTTGGTGAACACCCTGGGGGCTGAGGTGAGACCAAAGGAGAGGACCCTGAATTGATAATGACTGGCTCCCAGCCGGAAGCGGAGAAACCTCCTGGACCGTTCATCCATCAATATGTGGTAGTACGCGTCCTTGAGGTCTATGGAGCACATCCGGTCGTTCTCCCGCAAGAGGGGGAGAATAGATTAAAGAGTGACCATCTGGAACTTTTTTTTGGTTACTGACAGGTTTAGTAGGGAAAGATAGAGGATGGGCCTTAGGTCCCCAGTCTTTTTTGGCACCAAAAAGAACCTTGAGTAGTAACCTGATCTGGACTGGCCTGGGGGTCATGCTGGACGGCTCCTTTTTCTAAAAGCTGCCAAACTTCTGCAGCTGCAGTTTTCTCTGATTGGGTGGAACATGAGGGAGGTGTTCGGGAGTGTAGGGAATGTAAGAAAGGGGAATTCTGTATCCTCTGGATATGATACGAAGCACCCAGCTGTCTGTTGTAATGGACTCCCAAGCTGCCAGGTGCCTCGAGAAGTACCCCCCGACTGCCTCCAGAGTGGAGCAGTCGGGCAACCCCTCAGGGTTGCTGCGTGAGCCGATCAGAGGAGGCTTCTCTGGACCCAAAGTTCCTCGGGCCCCCCTCTGCCTCTAGGGCGGCATCCAGCCTGTCCTCCTCTGCCGCGGAAGGACTGGGAGTCCTAAGCGGACTGGGATTGTTGCGACTTTCGGAACTACATCATCTTCTGTCCCTTTTGGTTCTTGGAGAAGGACCTCTGGGGAGCAGAGAAGCGGACTCCGACGGCAGACAACGTCTTACCGTCCTTTTCGCTCTGGACCAAAGTCTCGTGAACTGTCTTGCCAAATAGGGCAGAACCATCGAAGGGGGCATTCGCAAAGGACGCCTTGAAGGGCTCTGCAAAATCACAATGTCGGAGGCAGGCCTGGCGCCTCAAAGTACAGTTTTGTACCTACCATAAATGTAGATGTCCGATAGATATGCAACTGCAGTCATAACATATGGGTTGTCCTGCCTCAGGCAGCCCTCGGTCGGCCGAATTCCAAAGTCTGGGTCCGGCGTCGGCTGGTGTCGCCTCCTCTCCGACGTCACAACGGCTGGAGTATAAAGGCATCGGCCGACGCCATCTTCTTCAGTGTTTCTTGCCCCAGATGCCAGGTGCCCTCCTAGGAAGGCTAATTTTGGTAAATGGATAAAAATAATCCAAACATGCACAACAGTAATAAACAGATACACCATAGGAAATACCCCCAGCTAGTGGGAAAAGGGGTAGGGACCCAAAAAAGAAGGATACAGAGGGGTAGGAGGGTGGGAAAATCCGACTGCAGTTGCATATCTATTGGACATCTACATTTATGGTAGGTACACAACTGTACTATGTCCTTCAAGAATGCAACTGCAGTCATAACATATGGGTTGAATACCATAGCCAAGCTGGGGGTGGATGGATCTATGATAAGGATGGTGTAGCTAAAATCCCCTGCAGGACTGCCGAAGCAAAGCCTGCTCGGGATCTGGAGTATAAAGGCAGGTTGTAGTGCTTGGTAAATGTATGCACGGAACTCCATGTAGCAGCCTCTAGAATGTCCTTTGTTGCCACGCCTCTTAGGAAAGCTGTGGAAGTGGCTAAAGCTCTGGTGAAATGTGGCCTAATATTGGCAGGCACACCTTTTCCATGGAATGAATAGCAGAATCTGATGCAATCTCCGATCCATTTTGAAATTGTTTGTTTGGAGATTGCTTTTCCTTGTATTCCAGCAGCATAGGCTACAAACAGTTGGTCAGACTTTCTGGTGGCCTTAGTTCTGTCCAAGTAGTAGCGTAGTTGTCTGTGTATGTCCAAGGTATGCAGTAGTTTTCCCCCCTTGTTTTGAGGATTGGGGAAGAATGTAGGCAGGTGAATAGCTTGATTTAGAGACACCTTGGAAATAACTTTTGGCATGAATGTAGGATTTGTTCTTAGAGAAACCCTGTCTTGATGAAAAATGATGAAGGGAGGCACTGCCATGAGTGCCTGAATCTCAGGAAACTCTTCTTGCAGATGTGACTGCCAATAAAAAGACAGTCTTCCATGAAAGAAATTGAATTTCTGAAGTTGCTGCTGGTTCAAATGGAGGAAGAGTTAATTTTTCCAACACATAATTGAGGTCCCATGCAGGTATTGGCGGTCTTCTGGGAGGTTTGATATTCTTTATTCCTCTTAGAAACTGTTGTAGCAAAGGATGTGAAAACACTGGAGGGTCACAGTTGTATCTTGCTGAGATTGCTGAGGCATGAATCTTTATTGAAGAGTATGAGATCCCAGTATGAAATAGTTCTGCCAAGTATTCTAATATCTGAGGTATACTCGGTAATGTTGTGTCCTGACCCCTGTTGGCATTCCAGATGCTGAATCTCTTCCACTTGGCCGAATAGGTTTTTCTGGTGGAAGGTCTGCGTGCTTCCAGCAAGATCTCTTGAACTGATTTGGAAAGAGAGCTAGGAGGAGAAATCATGGAAGCCTCCAGGCTGTCAGGTGTAATGTTTTCAGGTCTTGATGTACAGTCCTGTAATTGTGTTGTGTTAAGAGCAGGGGCCATAGGGTCAGAGGCCATGGTTTGGTCCGAGTTATGGTCAATAGCAATGGGTACCAGTGTTGCCTTGGCCAGTCCGGAGCTATTAAGATGCCTGTTGGTTGTTCTGCTTTGATCTTCAGTATCACCTTGGTCAGCAGAGGCAGAGGAGGGAATGCATAAATTTTCAGAGAATTCCAGCTGAAGGAGAGAGCATCCATTTTCCAGGCTAGAGGATGGTGAGTCCTTGTGCAGAACTTTTCATGTGTTGATTTAAGTGGGAAGCAAAGAGATCTACGTCCGGTCTTCCCCATGTCTTCGTCAGTTGAGAGAAAATGTGAGGGTGCAGCATCCATTCGTGTGGATCCATATAATTTCTGCTCAGCTGGTCCGCCAGTACATTGTCCTTGCCTGGTACAAACTGGGATTGTAAATGTATCTTCAGGCTCAGAGATTTTTCCCAGAGAAGCATTGTTGGTCTGCAGAGGGGATAAGAATGTGTTCCTCCCTGCTTGTTTATGTACCACATGACAGTGGTGTTGTCTGTCCTTATTAGCAAATGCCCTTGTTGTAGTGATTTTTCGAAAGTTTCGATTGCATGTATCACTGCCAACATCTCCTTTTGGTTTATGTGCAGATGCCTTTCCTTTGGTGTCCAAAAACCTTGAATGCATCTGCCCTCCATGTGCGCCCCCCATCCATGGTCTGAGGCGTCTGTTGTAATCATTTGGCCTGCTTGAGGTCTGTTGAAAGACATGCCTTTGTTTTGCTGACTGGCTTGAGCCCACCATAGGAATTCCTTTTGCAGACATGGAATAAGTGGGATTATGTCCTCTAGGCTTTGGTTGTGTTGAGACCATAAGTTTTTTAAATACCATTGCAGCTTTCTCATATGAAGTCTTGCCAAAGGTATTAGAAGGATGCAAGATGCCATGAACCCCAGAGCCTGCAGGATTTTCCTTGCAGTCAGCTGGGAGAGTTTTGCCAGGCCTTTGAAGTACTCTGGTAAATGCTGCTGCTTTTCCTCTGTGAGGTAGGCCATTTGGTTTTCTGTGTCCAGTTTGGCTCCTAGGAAAATAATCTGTTGGGATGGCAATAGTTTTGACTTTTGAAAGTTGACTGTGTATCCCAAGGCCTGCAGTAGATGCATGACATAGTCCAAATTTTCTTTTAAGGCTTGTTTGTTGTCTGCTTGTATGAGGCAGTCGTCCAGGTAGGGGTATATTTGTATCCCCTGCAGTCTGCAGTGTGCCACTACTGATGCCAAGCATTTCGTGAACACTCTGGGCGCAGTAGATAAGCCAAACGGCAATGCTGAGAATTGATAATGCTCTGTCCCTGCAAGAAATCTGAGGTATCTTCTGCAGCTTTGTCTGATTGGGACATGCAGGTATGCTTCCTTGAGGTCCAGAGTGACAGGCCAAGACCCCTTGCCCAGCATGGGAAGGAGTTGCTGCAACGTCAGCATTTTGAACTTAGGCACCATGAGAAAAGTGTTTAGAGTTGACAAGTCCAGTATGGGTCTCCATTTGTTTTCTTTTCTTGGAACAAGGAACAGCCTTGAATAAAATCCCTGGCCTTGCTCCTGAAGAGGAACCCTTTCTATTGCTTTTATACTTAACAGCTTGGAAACTTGAGTGAGCACCTCTGCCCTTTGATGATGTGGCAGGTTTGGCATGCCTTGTCTTATTGGTAATGTGTGGAAGTGGAATCTGTAACCTCTGTCTATCAAATCCAAAATCCAGTTGTCCTTGGTTAAGATATGCCAGTTTTGAGAGAATAAGGATAATTTTCCGCCCAAAGGTGCTTCTCTTTGAACCTTTGTAGGCGTGAAAGTCAAGTCATTGTGATTGTCCTTGTGGTGCAGCTGAACTGTCTGCGCCACTTTTTTGATTTGGAGGTTGCCATTGGCGGCCCCTGTAAGATCCTCTGTATTGCCCTCTACCTCGGCCACGCCTGCTTTTTCCCCTTTGAAACTTGTCTGAGCCGGGGAAGGACCAATTCTTAGAGGGCCAGTTTCTGCTGAATCTGGGTGGCTGAACCTGAAGGAAATCCTTGACTGTCTCTACTGACTTTGCTTTTTCCTCTATGGATTTCAGTACATCTTGTGCATTAGCACCAATCAGCTTCTGTTTTTCCAAAGGTGCATCAAGTAACTTTACTTAAACATGGTCAGGCAAAGACTGATCCTTTAACCAAGCATGTCTACACACAGCCCCAGTCATAGCTGCCCTACATGAAGCTTCCAATGCATCATAACCACACTGAAAAAAATGGTTATTAACCTGCTGAGTGTTATGTATATGATCCTGCAATGCCTTTTTATCAATAGGCTCAGGAGAGGCTAACTTTTTCTGTAAATCATCCAGGAGAAAATCTTGGTACTGAAACATGTGGAAAAGGCAGTTAAGTGACCTCATAGCTAGGGTAGTAGAGGTATATACTTTTTTACCCCATCTCTCCAGGGACCTTGCTTCTCTGTCTGCCAGCAGAGGGTTTTTGGCAGAGGAGGTAGCCACCCCCTTGGGGCCCTGTGAAATAGTCTAGATCCACAGAGTGGGCCTTAAAAAGGTGCTTGTGAGTGTCAGGGACCCTATAATATCTGTCCGGCTTGACAGGAGCAGGAGGAAGAGAGTCAGGGTTAGCACTGGAGTCAGAGAAAACATCATCCAAAACATCCATAACAGGTGGAATAGCCAAAGGTCTGTGCTGGGGAAGCTTGAGGAAGGTACAAAGCCTTTTCCTGGAGTCAGAGAATTCCTGACCCTGCCATTGAAAATGTTCCCTCATGGAATGCAGGACTTCACCAAAAGAGAAATCCTCAGGAGGGGAGGCAGAGGGAATTTATTCCTCAGCATCAGAGTCCTCGTAGGCCTTGAAGGATTCTTCTTGGGTATCAGAATGCTCAGAATCCCCAGAGGCTTCATCCAAAGAGAGGTCGTCCGCCTGCTCAGTTCTAGGCCTTTTCTCTGCAGGTGGCTGAGAACCCCTGTCCGGATGAGGTTGAGTCCCCCTGATAAGGGAAATAAGATCTGCAGCCAGAGACATGATCTGCTTATCAGATGAAGGGGCCTGGGTAGCAGGCTTGGGATGGGCCTTGGCCTGACTGGCGGCCTTAGCACGTGCAAAGGCCTTGATGGACATGGAAACAGGGGGCCTAGCCCCACATGCAGGCGTAACCTTGCCCACAGAAATGGTGTCGGGTAGATCCAGAACTTCGGTTTCCGGAGGAAAATCAACAACCGGCACCGGAGAGATCTCTGAGACCGAAGGTAGTGTTAACGCTGTGTCGGCCTGGAGCGGTGGATTTACCACTTCCGAAGGGACCGGAGCACTAGCAGAGGGTTTAGGAGTAGCATCGGTAGTGGACGCGGACCGAGGATGTCAGTCCCGGTCCTTGCTTTTTTAGCAGATTGGGTTGTCGGTTGATCCGACGGCATGATATACGCAAAAGATTCACCGAAAAAGTTCTCGGCGAATTCTGCCCGGCGCCTGAGAGTGCGCTTATTAAAGCAAGCACAGGCAGCACAGGCCGAGACGTCGTGGTCTGGGCCCAGGCAAGGAAGGCACAGAGAATGGAAGTCCTTATGAGGTATTTGTTTACCACAAGACAAACAATTATTAACTTTTTCAATTTGTTCTGACATCGGCTGAGGCAAGAATAAATGTTCCCCAACGGGGTACTTAGCTTTTAGATGACTTCGGTACTGAAAACTCAGGAGCTGACCGACCGGCACTTGCGAACTGCTTCTGCTTCGGGCACCGCGCGGCAAGAAAGACTGAAGATGGCGTCGGCCGATGCCTTTATACTCCAGCCGTTGTGACGTCGGAGAGGAGGCGACACCAGCCGACGCCTGACCCAGACTTTGGAATTCGGCCGACTGAGGGCTGCCTGAGGCAGGACAACCTATATGTTATGACTGCAGTTGCATTCTTGAAGGACATCTAGGCCTGCTCCGCTGGCTCTAGCGGCTCCCTCTGTAGCATGGGATAAAAGCCGCATAGAGGTGTTGGATACAGACCTAAGAGTGGCCATGCGAGTGGAGTACAACTGTTTGTCCTCTCCCGACATGGACTCCGGGGGCGATGCAGCGTACTCTTTGATATGGTCTCGCTGCAGTCGAATCACATGTGCCATGTATTTCAGGGACCTTACAGAAAAGGTCGCTGAACTAAAGACCTGCTTCCCGAGACGGTCCATCGAACGACTCTCTTGGGCCAACTCCCTCTTGGTGGCTGCCGTCACCAACATGGCTTCTACGAGGGGGTCCCTTGCTCCAATGGGATTTCTCTGCCGGGGGGCTCAGGATCTTGTCAGGACATTTGGGGACTGGCTCCACAGTGTCCGGCTCCTTCCATGCCCTAGTGGTGATAAGGTCCACTAAGGGGTCGGCCGGAGGGGACACCCAAGAGGTAGATGGGCCTGCTTCGAACGCCTTAAGGAACACGGATTCGTCCAAGGAAGCCTTGGGGGCAGACCAACCCCCTCTTATCCTAAGCATTTCCATGACGTCTCTGAAGGAGACATCCTCGGGGGGTGACCTTGGGGAGCCTTCCCCATCATCCAAATCAGTGTCTTCTGTCAAGGACTCGGGGGAGTCCACATGCCTCCTCTTACACTTCCGCTTGTGAGAAACATCCTCGGGGGGGACTGTCCAAGGACGACTCACCAGCAACATCTTGTTCCAGGGGAATGACCTGAGACATCAAAGCAGGCTGCCCCTGTGGCCGGGTGACGGAAGCCTTACCCAAACGAGAGGGAGTGCGGGATGGAACCGTAGCAGGGAGCGGGGGCCTGGATGCACTCAACAAAGCCCTCTCCACCACATCGAAGGCCGAGGGAGAGCCACTCTCTCTAGGATCCGAGAGCCGACCCTCACTCAAATCCGATGGATGTATCGGAGCCGGCGCCGAGACCATCAGATCCGAAAGGCCAGTGTGCTTCGACCTGGATGGAGCCGAAGGCACACTAAACCCCTCGGATCCGAAGCTCAGAGCATGGCTCCGAGAGCTCGGATCAGACAAGGATGGATCGGGTAAACTCGAAGGAAAAGCCGGAGCTGAAGTACCAGATACTGTCGGCGCCGACCCACCCCTGGCTCCAATGCTGCCCGGCTCCAAGCACTCCGAACCTGGGAAGCGGGTTGGAGAAGGAGCTATCAGGGCAAAGAAGGGTGTTGAGCTCCCCCCCGGAGGGGGGGGGGAGGCAGGAGAACTCCCATCTGCATTTGGGCCTGAATGAACCTTCGCATCACCCGGTCCAAATCAGCTTCAGAAAGGCTACGCGTTGATCTCAACGAGGCCACCGAGGCTGGCCGGGAGTGCTGCCTCTATGACCTTGACGGAGATAGGGTCTCCTCCTCCTCGGGTCCCGGTGAGAAGCATGGAGACCGGAGCCGAGGAGGAGGAGACCTGGAAGCCGTGGAGGGAGAAGTCCGCTTAGCCAGGGGGGGGCCGAAGCAGAGGCCTCGGCCCACCGCTTGTGGTGCTTCTCCCTCCGTTTTTCTTTCCTGGCCTCCCTCTCCTCCGGCGCCGAAGTGGGAGATTGAGTCCCGGCCTGGGGGGGAGAGAGGCAGGAGTGGCCGCCACCGAAGCCTGGGAGGAGGCCACAGAAGCACAGGAGGCCGAAGCCGAATCCGGGGGCAAGATTTCCGCTTGGATCAGCTTCAACCTCCGGTCCTTCAGTGCCCTGGGGTTGAACGCCGTGCAGATAGAACACCCAGAGGAAAGGTGTTCAACCCCAAGGCACCGGACACACAGAGTGTGGCCATCCGCTGGGGAGAGCTTATGGCTACACTCGGTGCACTTAGAAAATATCGCTTTTGGGGCCTCAGACATTTTAAACTAAAAGAAAAACTCACTCAGTAGGCCCCAAACACACTAAACACACACAAACTACGACCAGCGAGGGATGGGGAGGAAAAAATTTACTAGAATTTAAAAAGGTCATCTAAAAAGAGGCTATGACAAGGGAAACATAACCACACAAAACACTATCACAAGTTTAATATAGAAAAATAAGAAATGAGGACTTATCTGACTAAACAAACCAGGAGCTCGCAATCTAGCTGTTGTTCAGAAGCACGGCAAACTAGATCTGAGGTCAGTCAGGGTTGGCAGGGGATTATGGGTAAGGGGAGGAGCTCGGATCTAAGCTTTGTAAAGTTGCCAGCTCGGATCAGAGGTCTGATCCGTATCCCACAGGTTGCAGACCAAATGAAGTTAACTACTTCAGATCAAAGGTTATAGCTGTAAACTATGTACAAACACAAGAATTGGATCAGAAGGTCCATATTTATGGGAAAATGACAAAATGAGGTATTTAGGAGTATGGATTAAAATGGGGGTTGAGACTGGAAGCATCTGCCCTCAATTGCCAAATAAGTTTCTTTTGTTCCAGCTCATTTTTCCAGTCCTCCCACTGAAAGAAAAACAAAAAACAAAAAAACTTCAATCAACCTTTTCAAAATTAAAAAAAAAAACATTTGAACTTTGTTAAATCTCATCGTATGACATTTCAGCTCCACAGACATCAAAAAAGAAAATAAAAACCACCACTGAACTGCAGTACAGATGTGCTAAAATTATGCTGATATAATCCTTTATATGTATCCTTTATTTTACCAATGTGAAATGCAGGACTTGTTGCAACAGGCTAAACAGTCCACCCTAGGCATCTTACAATTAAATCTCCCCCTTAATCTCCATTTAAAAAAGTAAAAGTCAGCGTTATCTTCGGTGTTAATAAAACAGTGCTGGTTACAACTTCCACTTTTTTTTATTGAAAAAACACTGGTTATGTCAATGAGGGGATATTTTGGTTTTCCTCTTAAAAATAAACTTCAGAGGTTGTTCAAAGGATACCTCAGGAAAATCAAGGTTGCTTAACATCACCAATTGTTAAAAATAATTTTCCTGATGTCCTTCACATCAAGAGAATAATGTATAAACCTAGATTGGTCATTGCTCACGGTCACCTTTTTCTATAAATGTTGTACAGCAATTTTTCTTCTTCCACACAACAGTCCTGCATTACTGCAAGCCTTGATATTCTATTAAATGGAAGTCATGTACTTATAACGTTCTATGTGAGTTGTTTATCTCGCCTTTATTCACACTGATGGGTTCGGAGCCGATCCTCGGCTCCGACACGGCCGATAGCAAAGCTCAAGGTTTGCCAGTAGCTCGAAACCAAGCCCCTTATCCCACAATGCACTGCTGGAATGACCTCAGATCTTGTTTGCTGTAAGAGTGTGTGTGTGTGTGTGTATATATATATATATATATATATATATATATATATATATATATATATATATATATATATATATATATACATATACATATACATACACACACACACACACACACATATACACATATATACATACCCTTTTATGTATTTCTACCAAGAACACTTCCCAAAGGGGAAGAAGAAATATTGAATAACCAGGATGGTACTAGCCTCCAAGTCAACAGTCAGCCAGGAGGGGGAAAGAGGGAGGGACATGAGAATAAAGGCGAGATAAACAACTCACATGGAACATTATGGTAAGTACATAACTTCTATATGTGAAGTTGTTAAATCTCACCGTTCATTCTCACTGATGGGTAGCATCCCTAGCACCCTCAACCCTGGGTGGCTCATGGGAGTATGTTCTTCAGTACCGTAGAACCAAAGGAAGACCTGTCCCTTGAAGCCTTATCCACTTTGTAATGCGTGATAAAGGTATGAGGCTTAGACCAAGTGGCTGCAGCGCAAATATTGTCAAGGGGCAATTTAGCTTGAAAAGCAGATGATGTAGAGATGGCTCTGATAGAATGAGCCTTAGGTTTGTGTGATAATGGCATGCTCGCATTTTCATAAACAAAGGATATACAATCAGATAACCATTTAGATAAGGTTGTTTTAGCCACTGGATTGCCTTTTCTTGCTTCTGAGGATACAAAAAGTTGGTCTTATTTTCCAATATCTTGAGTTCTGTCAAGATAAAATCTGAGCTATCTGTGAACATCAAGTTTGTGCAGCATGTATTCCAATTTGCTAGAGTGGTTGGGAAAAATGACTGGCAGCTCAATGACCTGACTGATATTGGATTCAGAACAGACCTTAGGTAAAAATGAGGGGTTTGTTCTGGGACATACTCTATCAGCATGGAAAATCATGTAGGGTGGTCTGATAGATAAAGCTTGAAGCTCTGACACTCTGCGGGCAGAGGTAATGGCCACAAGAAATATTGTTTTCCAGGATAAACATTTTAGATCACAAGAAGATGTTGGTTCAAAAGGAGGAAGAATAATTTGAGACAGCATAAGGTTTAAATTCCAGGGAGAATAGGGAATTTTGATCGGAGGTCTCATATGAAGAACACGTTTAAGGAAGAAGTACCACTCTCAACTCTAGAACATTTATGTGCAGATGTGATTCTTGATCTGTCCATGTGCCTTGGGCAGTCGTTCCCTGAAAATGCACCCCCACCCTATCAGGGAAGCATCCGTGGTCACAGTGGCTACTGGGGGTGGGGGAACAAAGGGTCTTCCGATTGTGACATTGAGACGTCAACCACCACCGAAGGTCTCTCCTGCAAGAATCCGTGATGAGAATCATGTGGTGCATCGGTAGTTTCTGGCAAGACCACTGAGTGAAGAGGAGCCATTGAAGAATTTGCATATGCATTCTTGCGAGAGGTATAGCCAGGATTGCTGCCGCCACCAAACCTAGTACCTTCAATACCTCCGCTGCTGCAGCTTTGTTCTTTGACACCAGTGAGCTGATGTTTTGGCAGAGAAGAGAGGCTCTTACGATAGGGAGACGTAGAGTGGCAGTTGAGGTGCCTTAACTCTGCTCCTATAAAAACGGTATGCTGTGATGGCGATAAGGCAGACTTTTCGAAGTTGATTGTAATGCCTAATTGATGGCAGAGTGTCACAGAGTGTATTGCGTTGCCCGAGTCAATTAATGCCTGGTGGTAGCAGTGAGGAGCCAATCGTCCAGGTATGGAAACACCTGGAATCCTAGATGTCTCAGGTGAGCCGTGACCACTGCCATGCATTTGGTGAACACTCTGGGGGCTGTAGTGTGACCAAAGGGCAGGGCTCGAAACTGGTAATGATTGGCTCCCAGCCGGAAGCGCAGATGATCTCTGGAGCGTCTGTTCATCTTTATATGATAGTATGCGTCCTTGAGATCTATGGAGCACATCAAAACGCCTTTCCCTAAAAAGGGAAGAATGGGCTGAAGCGTGACCATTCGGAACTTTTAGTTATGTACTTACTATAACGATAGATGTATGTGATCCATCTCGCCTACATTCATAACTGATGGGCTTGGAGCCGAGAATCGGCTTTGACTCTGCCGATACACTAGCACAAAGTCTCTCATTGGCTGGGCCAACCCCTTATCCCAGGATGCACCATGTCCAAACCCCCAGATCTTGTTTGCCCCACAACAACTCATCCACATGTACTAATCCGACTGCACAACAGTGTTTCCTCCAGATCCAAAAGGTAGGGGGAAGGAGGGCGGGTACTTAAGAATGTAGGCGAGATGGATGACATACATTTATCGTTATGGTAAGTACATAACTAAAAGATGTAATGCGATCCTATCTCGCCTACATTCATAACTGATGGGACAGTGTCCCTAGCACCTAGATCCTGGGAGGCTCACTGGAAAACACTCCTGAGCACTGTGGAAGCAAAGGACGCCCGACCCCTAGATGCCACGTCCAGTTTGTAATGAGAAATAAATGTATGTGGAGAAGCCCAAGTGGCTGCTGCACATATCTCATCCACAGACAGTGCGGTGTGGAAGGCCACTGAAGTTGCCATAGCCCTAGTAGAATGCGCTCTAACTGGAAATGGAAGGTCCCTTCCTGTTGATGCATAAATAAATGAAACACAATCCCTAATCCATCAAGCGATAGTGGTCTTAGCTACTGCTTTGCCAATCCTGTTATCCGCAAAGGCCACAAACAACTGGTCTGATTTCCTCTGCTGCTGTGTCCTAAGTAAAACCTCAGTTGTCTATGCACATCCAACTGATGAAGTCTGTATTCTGCCTTGTTGGAAAATTTTGGAAAGAAAACTGGTAGCTCTATAGATTGTTGCAGACAAAGAGCAGAAGAAACCTTAGGAAGAAATGACGGATTTAGTCTTAGAGATACTCTATCCTTATGAAAAATCAGATAAGGAGGCTTGACAGAAAGGGCTTGAATCTCCGAAACCCTTCTGGCTGAAGTAATAGCTACCAAGAAGGCAGTTTTCCAAAATAAGAATTTTTGCTCACAAGTGGCCGCCGGCTCGAACGGATGAGACGTCAAGGCTCCTAGAACCACGTTCAAAAATCCCATGGCAAAATGGGTTGTGACACCGGACGGCGAAGCAACCAAGCTCCCTTGAGAAAGGCCATACACAACTTACGACCCATGAGTGAAGGCTCAAAGGCAACATGATAATTAGGAATCGTTGCCAATTGGACTTTAAGCGTGGAGACAGTGGAACCCTGTCTAAAAAGAGTTGCCAAAAAATCTAATACTGCCAACACCGGGGCTGTCAGAGGGTCAAGGTTGTGCCGCTGGGCCCAAATGGCAAACCTTTTCCAGTTATTAGAATATGTCTCCTTAGTTGAAGCTCTGTGGGAAGAAGACAGAATCCGGACCACCTCATGCGAAAGGATATGCTGTTCGACTAAGGTTGGAAGTGGAGCAGCCAAGCCGCTAGCTTGAGAGTTCGCAGTGATGGATGGGCCTGACCCGACAGAAGAGTCAGGAGGTCTGGAACTGGGTCCAGAATCCAAGGACCCTCCACTGCATACTTCTGAAGGAAGGGAAACCAAACTTGGTGGGGCCAGTGTGGTGCGATCAAAATCATGCTGCTTCCCAAGCAGATCGCCTTCTGAATCACCTTTAGTGTCCCTGGGTGACTCCTGGGGAATCAGGAGGCAAATTGCTGCACTTCGCATTCCAGGGGCTGGCGAAAAGGTCGCAGCAGGGAAATCCCCACTCGGAGAAGATCCAAGCCGCTACTTGGTCGTTCAGGGACCACTCGTGAGGCATCAGAATAACTCTGCTCAGCCTGTCTGCTATCACATTGGACTTCCCCGGAATGTGCGTTGCCACTAGAAATCTCTGGGAAGCCATCGCCCAATTCCACACACTCATGGCTTCTCTGCAAAGAGGATAAGACCTGGTTCCTCTCTGCTTGCTCAGGTACCATACCACCGCCATATTGTCTGAGAAGATTGCAATGGTACCCTTGGGAAGAGAGCTGTGAAGTGCCTGCAACGCTAGAAGCACTGCCCTCATTTCCAGAACATTGACATGCAAGTGAGTTTCGTGATCTTGCCACGTGCCTTGAACCGTCCTGCCCAGATAATGCCCCCCCCCCCACCCTATCTGGGAGGTGTCCATGGTCACTGTGGCAATGGGGGAGGGGGGGCAAAAGAATCTCCCCTGGTCCAGGGTGGAGGAGAGGAGCCACTAAGGAAGATCTCGCCGGCACGTTTCCGTGATGAGAATCGGGTAGGACAATGGCAGTTCTTGGTATGACCACTGGGTTGACAGGAGCCATTGAAGAATTTGCACGTGCAATCTTGCGAGAGGGACCAGAAGAATGGAGGCCGCCATCGACCCCAAAAGCTGAAGGACCATCCTGGCTGGGGCTTTCCGTTGGGGCAGTGCAGCTAGGACTGGGTCCTGCAGTATCTTTATCCTCTCTGTTGGAAGGAATGCTCGTATCTCTACAGAGTCTAGCTCTGCGCCTATAAGGGAAACACGCTGTGATGGCAGCAATACAGACTTTTCCCAGTTCAATGTAAATCCTAACAGATGTCCCAACTCGATGGTAGCACTCACGGCTAGAGTAAGAAGATGCCTGGTGGGGGTGGAGAGGAGCCAGTCGTCTAGATACGGAAACACCTGGAATCCCAGACGTCTCAGGTGAGCCGTCACCGCTGCCAGACATTTGGTAAACACCCTGGGGGCTGTGGTGAGATCAAAGGGCAGGGCCCAGAAGTGGAAGTGACTGGCTCCTAGGCGGAAGCGTAAATGTATCCTGGACGCCCTGTTTATCTTGATGGAGCACATCCATACTCCTTTTTCCAGCAATGGGAAAATGGATTGCAACGTAACCATCCAGAACTTGGACTTCTTTACGAAGCGGTTTAGGCGGCTGAGATCCAGAATGGGTCTCAAGTCCCCTGTTCTTTTCGGCACCAAAAATAACCTTGAGCAAGTTCCTAATCCGGTCTGGTCTGCGGGGACTGGCTGGATGCCTCCCTTTCCGAGCAGCTTTGCAACCTCTATGGCTGCTTGATACCGTTGACTGGGTGGCATGTCCAGGATTTTCCTTGATGGTGGTGGTGGTGGGGGGGGGATAAAGGGGATGGTGTAACCTCCGGCGATGATACGAAGCACCCACTGATCCTGAGTGATGGAACCCCAGGCCCTTGGAAGCTCCGAGAATAGACAGTCGGGCAGTCCCTCAGGGATGCTGGAAGGAGGAACCACGAAAGGATTTGCGGTCTCCTGAGTTGCGGGGGCCTCCGCCGCCTCTAGGGCGACGTTTTCCAGAATAATCCTCCCCGCCCCCTGCCTTTGGAAGGGGGGTCACTCTGATGGGCAGGGAAAGACTTTTGGGACTTTCTGAACCACATCTTTCCTCCCCTCTGAGCCTTGGGATAAGGTCTAGAGGAAGCGAAAAACGGGCCCCAACGGCAGACAAAGTCTTACCCTCCTGCTCACATCTGGCGAGTGTGTCTTTCACCTTGGGTCCAAAGAGAGAGGGCCCAGCGAATGGAGCTTCGGTGAAGGAAGACTTGAACACCTCCGCAAAGTGACACAAGCGCATCCAGGCTTGCCTCCTAAGGGCTATGCCCGAACTCGCTGCCCTAGCCGCCACTTCAGCTGCATACGATATGAGCCTCATGGACGAGTTAACAATCGACGAAAGGGTAGACAGCTGGGCGTTGACAGACTGCGTCAACGCCTCAGGCACGTTACCCAACAGGGTATCTCCCAACTCCTTTATGAGATCCCTTTGGAGCCTCGTAAAGTGACATAAATAATTCAGTGATCGCAGAGTAAAGGTCGCTGAAGTCAGGGTACACTTCCCGTACCTATCCATGCTCCTGGACTCCTTGTTAGGAGGATGGATAGAAGTAGATGCCTCTGCCACATCCTGCTGGGTGGCAGACGCCACCACCATAGCATCAACCGGAACTCCCTTGGTTAGAAACTCCTTGCCAGGGGGTGCGGATAAAAACTTGTTGGGGCGAGAAGGAACTGGCTCCATAGAATCAGGGTGTTCCCACACCCTTCGACAAATAAGGTCCAGTAACTCATCGAAGGGTGGAGACAGCCAGGAGGCGGAGGATTGGGCTCCGTAGGCCTTGAGGAAGACTGACTCCTCCGCAGAAGGGGTTTTGGATGGCCAGTCGCCCCTCTGTCTCAAGATCTCCAGGATATAGGAGAACGAGACATTGTCAGAGGACGACTTAGGGGACCCTTCCGCATCATCAAGGTCAGTGTCCGAGGTGACAGACTCATCTGGGGAGTCTATGTGCTTCCTCTTGCACAACTTTTTCCTAGGGGGACTCTTCAGGCACGGACTCTGAAGGCCCCTCGGAAAACAGGGGACCACACAAGGAGGAATCCTCAGGCCTAGGAGCCGCACTGTCCGAAGACAGGGGGGGCACCAGAAGCTCTAGTTGCCGTGCCTAGGTCAGGAGTCGCAGATTCAGGTGAAGTCACTAGAGACTTGGCCAGCGCGCTCCTCATACCCTCGAAGGCAGGCCCACCAAAATCTGAAGAGAGGCCCATCTCGGAGACCATGACCATGGTCGGGGTTCCCCTAGCCAAGGCGCCAAGTGGGAGACTTGTGGCCAAACCAGAAGCCCTGACGAATCCCCCTCGGGCCCGGCTGAGGACACCCGAGAACCGAAACCTCTGGAAGGCACAGAAAGGGTTGGAGCTGAAGTCGGTGCCGACAGACTAGCAGTGGGTCTCGGAACCGACTCAAGGACTTCACCGGACTCTATGGACTCCGGCTCCGATGACACCAAGGTTGTCGGAGGAGGAAGAAATGGTATCGAAAGGACTGGCTCCGGGGACGACTGGGCTGGAGCTGAAAATAATTTGGATAAGACAGGTGACTGGAGAAGCCTCTGGACCACCCTATCTAAATCTGAATCTGAAAGCCTGGAGGACCTGGAGGAAACAGAAGTGGGCCGAGAAACTTTTTCTATCGGCTCCGAGACAAAGCTAGGAGGCCGGCTCCGAATCGGCTCCAAAAGGATCGGAGCTGAAGCAGACTCGACCAGAACAGAGACCCCTTTCGGCGCTGACGGTTCAGGAGCCGACGAAACTGACCCCAGAGCAGAAACACTCTCCTGCGGCTCCGAGACCAATGGAGCCGAGGAAGTAGACCCACATTTAGATACTCGATCCTGCGGCTCCGAGACCAGTGGGGCCGAGGAAGGGGACAGAGATTTAGCTCTTTTTGCAGGTGGCTCCGACAGACTTGTCGGAACCGAAGACCTAATTTTCTTCGATTTTGAGGTGGGAGAAGAAGACAAAGCTTCCTCGAAGGCTGGCTTGATCAAACCCTTCAGGATAAGCTTATTTTTTTCTCTCATGTAGGACATGAGAGGAGAAAGCATGGCAAACACTGCAAGATTCTTGCAAGTGTTTAGCCCCTAGACAATAAACACAGATGGCGTGGCCACCTGTCGACATCTTGTAACTGCATTTTGAACATTTTTTAAAGCCTGATGGCTTATGTTTCTTTTCTTTGCCAGACATACTAACACTCTAAACACACTCAACACACAAGGAGGGAAGGGAGGGAAGAGCTCTAATTTAAATGCTCGCCGACAAGAAATAGGGCAAAGGCCCTCTAACTTAAACGGGCCTAGCCTGCCAAACAGAAGGAATTACCACAACAATCCAAAAAACAAACACAGTCAATCAGAAGGGTACTAACAAGATAGCTATTAAAATAGCTGTTTGAGTATAAAAATTTAAGATAACTGCAAAAAGCGACCAAAAGGACAAAATAGAAGGGTACTTAGTCACAGCCAAGTCGAGACCACGTCGTTACTCTAGGAGCGGCAAACGAGATCTGGGGGTTTGGGCATGGTGCATCCTGGGATAAGGGGTTGGGCCAGCCAATGAGAGACTTTGTGCTAGTGTATCGGCCGAGTCGGAGCCGATTCTCGGCTCCGAGCCCATCAGTGATGAATGTAGGTGAGATAGGATCGCATTACATCTTCTCTTTCTTTACGAACTGGTCGAGTCTGCAGAGGTCCAAGATAGTTCTCCAGTCCCCTGTTTTTTTTTTGGTACCAAAAAGAATCTTGAGTAAGTTCCGAATCCAACTTGGTCTGCTGGGACTGGTTGGATGACTCTTTTTTTTCTAGCAATCTGTGGACCTCTATGATTGCTTGTTCCCTGAGACTGGGTGGAACATCTGGGATTCTCTTTACAGGAATGGGAGGGGAAGAGAACGGTATGAAATATCCTCTGGAAATGATGCTTTATACCCAGGTATCTGATGTTATGTTTAGCCAGGCTTCTGGGTACAAAGACAAGCGACCCCAGACTGCCTCCAGAGCCAAACAGTCGGGCCTTCTTTCAGGGGTGCTGGTAGGGCTGACCGGAGAACTGACACCCGTCACCCTGTTGCTGCGGACCCCCTCTGCCATGGGGGTGGCGTCTTCTGTTATAACCCCCTCCTCTGCCTCTAGAGGGTATTTCTCCATGCGAGTCCTGAAAGGCTGCCTGAGATTTTCGGAACCACATTTTTCCTCCCCTAGGGCCCTTGGGGTAGGGCTGAGTAGGGGTCGAAAAACGGACTCCAACGACGAAACTTCTGGCTGAAGTAATACTACCAAAAGGCAGTTTCCCAAATAAGAATTTTTTCAAATGGGGTATTAAAGGAAGACATAGTATGCGTCCTTGAGATCTATGGAGCACATCAAAACGCCTTTCCCTAAAAAGGGAAGAATGGGCTGAAGCGTGACCATTCGGAACTTTTAGTTATGTACTTACTATAACGATAGATGTATGTGATCCATCTCGCCTACATTCATAACTGATGGGCTTGGAGCCGAGAATCGGCTTTGACTCTGCCGATACACTAGCACAAAGTCTCTCATTGGCTGGGCCAACCCCTTATCCCAGGATGCACCATGCCCAAACCCCCAGATCTTGTTTGCCCCACAACAACTCATCCACATGTACTAATCCGACTGCACAACAGTGTTTCCTCCAAATCCAAAAGGTAGGGGGAAGGAGGGCGGGTACTTAAGAATGTAGGCGAGATGGATGACATACATCTATCGTTATGGTAAGTACATAACTAAAAGATGTAATGCGATCCTATCTCGCCTACATTCATAACTGATGGGACAGCGTCCCTAGCACCTAGATCCTGGGAGGCTCAATGGAAAACACTCCTGAGCACTGTGGAACCAAAGGACGCCCGACCCCTAGATGCCACGTCCAGTTTGTAATGAGAAATAAATGTATGTAGAGAAGCCCAAGTGGCTGCTGCACATATCTCATCCACAGACAGTGCGGTGTGGAAGGCCACTGAAGTTGCCATAGCCCTAGTAGAATGCGCTCTAACTGGAAATGGAAGGTCCCTTCCTGTTGATACATAAATAAATGAAACACAATCCCTAATCCACCAAGCGATAGTGGTCTTAGCTACTGCTTTGCCAATCCTGTTATCCGCAAAGGCCACAAACAACTGGTCTGATTTCCTCTGCTGCTGTGTCCCAAGTAAAACCTCAGTTGTCTATGCACATCCAACTGATGAAGTCTGTATTCTGCCTTGTTGGAAAATTTTGGAAAGAAAACTGGTAGCTCTATAGATTGTTGCAGACAAAGAGCAGAAGAAACCTTAGGAAGAAATGACGGATTTAGTCTTAGAGATACTCTATCCTTATGAAAAATCAGATAAGGAGGCTTGACAGAAAGGGCTTGAATCTCCGAAACCCTTCTGGCTGAAGTAATAGCTACCAAGAAGGCAGTTTTCCAAAATAAGAATTTTTGCTCACAAGTGGCCGCCGGCTCGAACGGATGAGACATCAAGGCTCCTAGAACCACGTTCAAATCCCATGGCAAAATGGGTTGTGACACCGGGGGGCGAAGCAACCAAGCTCCCTTGAGAAAGGCCATACACAACTTACGACCCATGAGTGAAGGCTCAAAGGCAACATGATAATTAGGAATCGTTGCCAATTGGACTTTAAGCGTGGAGACAGTGGAACCCTGTCTAAAAAGAGTTGCCAAAAAATCTAATACTGCCAACACCGGGGCTGTCAGAGGGTCAAGGTTGTGCCGTTGGGCCCAAATGGCAAACCTTTTCCAGTTATTAGAATATGTCTCCTTAGTTGAAGCTCTGTGGGAAGAAGACAGAATCCGGACCACCTCATGCGAAAGGATATGCTGTTCAACTAAGGTTGGAAGTGGAGCAGCCAAGCCGCTAGCTTGAGAGTTCGCAGTGATGGATGGGCCTGACCCGACAGAAGAGTCAGGAGGTCTGGAACTGGGTCCAGAATCCAAGGACCCTCCACTGCATACTTCCGAAGGAAGGGAAACCAAACTTGGCGGGGCCAGTGTGGTGCGATCAAAATCATGCTGCTTCCCAAGCAGATCGCCTTCTGAATCACCTTTAGTGTCCCTGGGTGACTCCCCCTGGGGGGGGGGGGGGGATCAGGGAGACAAAATTGCTGCACTTCGCATTCCAGGGGCTGGCGAAAAGGTCGCAGCAGGGAAATCCCCACTTGGAGAAGATCCAAGCCGCTACTTGGTCGTTCAGGGACCACTCGTGAGGCATCAGAATAACTCTGCTCAGCCTGTCTGCTATCACATTGGACTTCCCCGGAATGTGCGTTGCCACTAGAAATCTCTGGGAAGCCATCGCCCAATTCCACACACTCATGGCTTCTCTGCAAAGAGGATAAGACCTGGTTCCTCTCTGCTTGCTCAGGTACCATACCACCGCCATATTGTCTGAGAAGATTGCAATGGTACCCTTGGGAAGAGAGCTGTGAAGTGCCTGCAACGCTAGAAGCACTGCCCTCATTTCCAGAACATTGACATGCAAGTGAGTTTCGTGATCTTGCCACGTGCCTTGAACCATCCTGCCCAGATAATGCCCCCCCCAACCCTATCTGGGAGGTGTCCATGGTCACTGTGGCAATGGGGGAGGGGGGGCAAAAGAATCTCCCCTGGTCCAGGGTGGAGGAGAGGAGCCACTAAGGAAGATCTCGCCGGCACGTTTCCATGATGAGAATCGGGTAGGACAATGGCAGTTCTTGGTATGACCACTGGGTCGACAGGAGCCATTGAAGAATTTGCACGTGCAATCTTGCCAGAGGGACCAGAAGAATGGAGGCCGCCATCGACCCCAAAAGCTGAAGGACCATCCTGGCTGGGGCTTTCCGTTGGGGCAGTGCAGCTAGGACTGGGTCCTGCAGTATCTTTATCCTCTCTGTTGGAAGGAATGCTCGTATCTCTACAGAGTCTAGCTCTGCGCCTATAAGGGCAACACGCTGTGATGGCAGCAATACAGACTTTTCCCAGTTGAATGTAAATCCTAACAGATGTCCCAATTCGATGGTAGCACTCACGGCTAGAGTAAGAAGATGCCTGGTGGGTGTGGAGAGGAGCCAGTCGTCTAGATACGGAAACACCTGCAATCCCAGACGTCTCAGGTGAGCCGTCACCGCTGCCAGACATTTGGTAAACACCCTGGGGGCTGTGGTGAGATCAAATGGCAGGGCCCAGAAGTGGAAGTGACTGGCTCCTAGGCGGAAGCGTAAATGTATCCTGGACGCCCTGTTTATTCTTGGAGCACATCCATACTCCTTTTTCCAGCAATGGGAAAATGGATTGCAACGTAACCATCCAGAACTTGGACTTCTTTACGAAGCGGTTTAGGCGGCTGAGATCCAGAATGGGTCTCAAGTCCCCAGTTCTTTTCGGCACCAAAAATAACCTTGAGCAAGTTCCTAATCCGGTCTGGTCTGCGGGGACTGGCTGGATGCCTCCCTTTCCGAGCAGCTTCGCAACCTCTATGGCTGCTTGATACCGTTGACTGGGTGGCATGTCAAGGATTTTCCTTGATGGTGGTGGTGGTGGTGGTGGTGGTGGTGGGGGGGGGATAAAGGGGATGGTGTAACCTCCGGCGATGATACGAAGCACCCACTGATCCTGAGTGATGGAACCCCTGGCCCTTGGAAGCTCCGAGAATAGACAGTCGGGCAGTCCCTCAGGGATGCTGGAAGGAGGAACCACAAAAGGATTTGCGGTCTCCTGAGTTGCGGGGGCCTCCGCTGCCTCTAGGGCGACATTTTCCAGAATAATCCTCCCCGCCCTCTGCCTTTGGAAGGGGGGTCACTCTGATGGGCAGGGAAAGACTTTTGGGACTTTCTGAACCACATCTTTCCTCCCCTCTGAGCCTTGGGATAAGGTCTAGAGGAAGCGAAAAACGGGCCCCAACGGCAGACAAAGTCTTACCCTCCTGCTCACATCTGGCGAGTGTGTCTTTCACCTTGGGTCCAAAGAGAGAGGGCCCAGCGAATGGAGCTTCGGTGAAGGAAGACTTGAACACCTCCGCAAAGTGACACAAGCGCATCCAGGCTTGCCTCCAAAGGGCTATGCCCGAACTCGCTGCCCTACCCGCCACTTCAGCTGCATACGATATGAGCCTCATGGACGAGTTAACAATCGACGAAAGGATAGACAGCTGGGCGTTGACAGACTGCGTCAACGCCTCAGGCACGTTACCCAACAGGGTATCTCCCAACTCCTTTATGAGATCCCTTTGGAGCCTCGTAAAGTGACAAACAATTCAGTGATCGCAGAGTAAAGGTCGCTGAAGTTAGGGTACACTTCCCGTACCTATCCATGCTCCTGGACTCCTTGTTAGGAGGATGGATAGAAGTAGATGCCTCTGCCACATCCTGCTGGGTGGCAGACGCCACCACCATAGCATCAACCGGAACTCCCTTGGGTTAGAAACTCCTTGCCAGGGGGTGCGGATAAAAACTTGTTGGGGCGAGAAGGAACTGGCTCCATAGAATCAGGGTGTTCCCACACCCTTCGACAAATAAGGTCCAGTAACTCATCGAAGGGTGGAGACAGCCAGGAGGCGGAGGATTGGGCTCCGTAGGCCTTGAGGAAGACTGACTCCTCCGCGGAAGGGGTTTTGGATGGCCAGTCGCCCCTCTGTCTCAAGATCTCCAGGATATAGGAGAACGAGACATTGTCAGAGGACGACTTAGGGGATTCTTCCGCATCATCAAGGTCAGTGTCCGAGGTGACAGACTCATCTGGGGAGTCTATGTGCTTCCTCTTGCACAACTTTTTCCTAGGGGGGCTCTTCAGGCACGGACTCTGAAGGCCCCTCGGAAAACAGGGGACCACACAAGGAGGAATCCTCAGGCCTAGGAGCCGCACTGTCCGAAGACAGGGGGGGCACCAGAAGCTCTAGTTGCCGTGCCTAGGTCAGGAGTCGCAGATTCAGGTGAAGTCACTAGAGACTTGGCCAGCGCGCTCCTCATACCCTCGAAGGCAGGCCCACCAAAATCTGAAGAGAGGCCCATCTCTGAGACCATGACCATGGTCGGGGTTCCCCTAGCCAAGGCACCAAGTGGGAGACTTGTGGCCAAAACCAGAAGCCCCGACGAATCCCCCTCGGGCCCGGCTGAGGACACCCGAGAACCGAAACCTCTGGAAGGCACAGAAAGGGTTGGAGCTGAAGTCGGTGCCGACAGACTAGCAGTGGGTCTCGGAACCGACTCAAGGACTTCACCAGACTCTATGGACTCCGGCTCCGATGACACCAAGGTTGTCGGAGGAGGAAGAAACGGTATCGAAAGGACTGGCTCCGGGGCCGACTGGGCTGGAGCTGAAAATAATTTGGATAAGACAGGTGACTGGAGAAGCCTCTGGACCACCCTATCTAAATCCGAATCTGAAAGCCTGGAGGACCTGGAGGAAACAGAAGGGGGCCGAGAAACTTTTTCTATCGGCTCCGAGACAAAGCTAGGAGGCCGGCTCCGAATCGGCTCCAAAAGGATCGGAGCTGAAGCAGACTCGACCAGAACAGAGACCCCTTTCGGCGCCGACTGTTCAGGAGCCGACGAAACTGACCCCAGAGCAGAAACACTCTCCTGCGGCTCCAAGACCAATGGAGCCGAGGAAGTAGACCCACATTTAGATACTTGATCCTGCGGCTCCGAGACCAGTGGAGCCGAGGAAGGGGACAGAGATTTAGCTCTTTTTGCAGGTGGCTCCGACAGACTTGTCGGAACCGAAGACTTAATTTTCTTCGATTTTGAGGTGGGGGAGGAAGACAAAGCTTCCTCGAAGGCTGGCTTAATCAAACCCTTCAGGATAAGCTTATTTTTTTCTCTCATGTAGGACATGAGAGGAGAAAGCATGGCAAACACTGCAAGATTCTTGCAAGTGTTTAGCCCCTAGACAATAAACACAGATGGCGTGGCCACCTGTCGACATCTTGTAACTGCATTTTGAACATTTTTTAAAGCCTGATGGCTTATGTTTCTTTTCTTTGCCAGACATACTAACACTCTAAACACACTCAACACACAAGGAGGGAAGGGAGGGAAGAGCTCTAATTTAAATGCTCGCCGACAAGAAATAGGGCAAAGGCCCTGTAACTTAAACAGGCCTAGCCTGCCAAACAGAAGGAATTACCACAACAATCCAAAAAACAAACACAGTCAATCACAAGGGTACTAACAAGATAGCTATTAAAATAGCTGTTTGAGTATAAAAATTTAAGATAACTACAAAAAGCGACCAAAAGGACAAAATAGAAGGGTACTTAGTCACAGCCAAGTCGAGACCACGTCGTTACTCTAGGAGCGGCAAACGAGATCTGGGGGTTTGGGCATGGTGCATCCTGGGATAAGGGGTTGGGCCAGCCAATGAGAGACTTTGTGCTAGTGTATCGGCCGAGTCGGAGCAGATTCTCATAGGATCGCATTACATCTTCTCTTTCTTTACGAACTGGTCGAGTCTGCAGAGGTCCAAGATAGTTCTCCAGTCCCCTGTTTTTTGGTACCAAAAAAAATCTTGAGTAAGTTCCGAATCCAACTTGGTCTGCTGGGACTGGTTGGATGACTCTTTTTTCTAGCAATCTGTGGACCTCTATGATTGCTTGTTCCCTGAGACTGGGTGGAACATCTGGGATTCTCTTTACAGGAATGGGAGGGGAAGAGAACGGTATGAAATATCCTCTGGAAATGATGCTTTATACCCAGGTATCTGATGTTATGTTTAGCCAGGCTTCTGGGTACAAAGACAAGCGACCCCAGACTGCCTCCAGAGCCGAACAGTCGGGCCTTCTTTCAGGGGTGCTGGTAGGGTTGACCGGAGAACTGACCCCCGTCACCCTGTTGCTGTGGACCCCCTCTGCCATGGGGGTGGCGTCTTCCGTTATAACCCCCTCCTCTGCCTCTAGAGGGGATTTCTCCATGTGAGTCCTGAAAGGCTGCCTGAGATTTTCGGAACCACATTTTTCCTCCCCTAGGGCCCTTGGGGTAGGGCTGAGTAGGGGTCGGAAAACGGACTCCAACGGCAGATAAGGTCTTGCCTTCCTGCTCACACCTGGTTAGAGTTTCCTTTACTTTGGGCCCAAACAGTGATGAGCCATCGAATGGGGTATTAATAAAGGAAGACTTAAAGGGTTCCGCAAAGGAACAGAGACGCATCCAGGCTTGTCTTCAAAGAGCAATGCCCGAACTAGCGGCTCTACCCGAACCATCAGCTGCATAGGATACGACACGCATGGACGAGTTTACCACTGAGTTTAGGGTAGCGAGCTGGGCGTTGACTTTGTCAGCCACCCCTGTAGCTACTGTACCCTGGAGAGTATCTCCTAGCTCTTTCAGGAGATCTCTCTGTAGTCTCATAAAGTGGGTTAAGTAGTTCAGTGATCACAGAGAAAAAGTCGCTGAACTAAACATGTGCTTCCCATATCTATCCATAATCCTAGAATCTCTGTTAGGGGGATGGATAGAAGTGGATTGTCTCAGATACTTCCTTTTTGGTGGCTGCAGCTACCACCATGGCATCAAGAGGCACTCCCTTTGTCAAAAATGGCTTGTCCACTGGGGCAGACATGAATTTATTGGGTTTGCGAGGAACAGGTTCCATGGCCTCCGGTGACTCCCACGCCTTACAAGAAATCAGTTCCATAAGCTCGTTGTAAGGCGGAGACACCCAAGAAGTGGAAGGTTGAGACCCAAAAGCCTTCAAGAGCACGGACTCACAGTAGGGGTCTTGGACTGCCAATCGCCCCTCTGACTAAGGATCTCTGGTATCTCTGCAAAGGAGATATCCTCAGAGGGGGATCAAAGGGACCCTTCTGACTCATCTAAGTCCGTGTCAGATGTCAAAGACTCCTGTGGCGATTCTAAGTGCCTCCTCTTGCACAGTCTCTTCCTAGGCACCTCCTCAGTGGGGGGATCTGGGGAGGTCTCAGAAGAGCAGGGGACGCCCTGTGGGGGGTACTTGAGGCTCAGGGTCTCTACACTTAAAGGGACCGGTAGATGAAGCAGACACAGGAGCTTGAGGGGAGAGGGAAAGCTGAACAGATGCGGACGTTGTCTTTGGAGACAAAACTCTCCTCATAGCATCGAAGGCACCATGGCTCTGATGAGGAGTGGATGGACCTTAGAGTACTGTCCGATCCTCCCACACCGAAACCCTGGGCTCCGAGCTCATCCGAGCCAAAGCCCCGAGAGGAAGAATCGGCACCAACAAATCGGTTAGACTGTCCTCCCCGGACCCGACGGGAGAGTGTCGGCTCCTAGAGTCCTTGGTCGGCGCAAAGGACATCCGAGTAGATGGAGCCAATAACACCAGTGCGAGTATCGGCTTCAAAGTTTCGACAACCATTGGTTCAATTTCCTTTGGCTCAGAGTCCAGTACAGCTTGGAGGAGGAGTAGACAAATCCGGTTCCATGGTCTTCGGCACCGACGAGCTGGTCGGGGCTGACAACAATTTGGCAAGTCCTGGTGCCTCAAAGCTTTTGAACTAGCAGATCCATGTCCAAATCTGAAAGGCTGACTGAGGACTTAGCTGAATAAACCGAATGTGCTGACTGGAGCAGAGGGGAAGAAGGAACTTCAGAGACCGGCTCCAATACCGATAGCTGGCTCCGAATCAAAGGTACACTCCGTTCCGATGTCTGTGGAACCGATGACCCTCCTTCTGAAGTTTTTGCCTTTTTTGTCACTTTGTCTGATGATTTGGATTTTGAGGATTTGGAGGACATACTAGTACCCTCATGGCTACTCAACACCTCAGAAAAAGATTGCTGTAGTAATCCCCTGTCTATAAGTTTCCTCCTTCTCTCCAAGAGGACGCTTGAAGAAAAAGAATGGCAAATGCTGCAGGTGTCTTGAAGGTGTTTAGCCCCCAGACAGTAGACACATTGAATGTGTCCGTCAGTGACTGACATTTTCTGGCCACAATCTGGGCATTTTTTGAATCCCGATTTAGGATGGGATTTCTCCTTTTCATCCGACATATTTAAATAAAACAAACAGTAAACTGAAGAGGTAAAACTGTAAAGTCCTTACACACTTGTAAAAATCCACAAACTAAGGTCAATCCGGGCACTATCTATAACAATGTAATTATAAATTACAAATATAGGGCTAAAGACGCCCACAGAAACAAACCCCGACTATTATAAAGATTAATAAGGGTAAAATGGGCTAAAGGCCCACACAAATGAAGAAGCCAAGAAGGCCCTAACTTTTAAACTATTTATAACTATTTAAACTATAGATTATATATGAAAAGACCTAATACTAACACACTTTTTTTTAAAACAAAAAAGGAAAACTTTATATAGACTTGCTGTTATTTTTTTTCCCAAAAATGGTCTGAGCTAGCTGGATCACCAAGATCTCTCTTGCCGCGGCAAACTAGATCTGAGGTAATTCCAGCAGTGCATTGTGGGATAAGGGGCTTGGGTCTCGAGCTACTGGCAAACCTTGAGCTTTGCTATCGGCCGTGTCGGAGCAGAGGATCGGTTCCGAACCCATCAGTGAGAATGAACGGCATGATTTAACAACTTCACATCCTGGCTTAACTACACCTCTTTTTTGTTTTAATGGATGGCAGCTGTTGAAATGGATAAATGAGTTTCTGAACGTGGGTTTGCTAAAAACCTGTGGGTGAAATACTCCATCAGGCCCTTTGGTTAAATTGATATCTAAAAATATGTATATCATCAACCAATTTGATGTGTAAATCTTAAAACATCAGTACAGTCTTCTAAAAAGTGAAGAAAACCATTTAACTGTTCCTAACTACCTGTCCAGATAATAAAGACATTGTCCAAAATTGGATTTATAACGTGCAACATGGATAGAATGAGTTTTTATTTACTAATTATGTGTTTTAGTAGAAAGAGTTGTTGCCAAACTTAGGAAGCCTACAAGAAAAAGAACCAGAGATTTACAAGACATACTTAGGAAATTTTATGAATATTTGTATGAAGCAGAGAAATGTGGAAATTGAGAAAGACCAATCAAAAATGGAAATACTTATGGCAAACTTAAGTATGCCAAGGTTATAGGTAGATTAGGCTCAACGATTAACAGTTAAAATAGGTGGAGATAACATATAAAATAGTGATGTATAATCAGTCTGCAGGAAAGTCTCCAGGAACAGAGAGACAGTATTCCAGTGGAAGTTAGGAGAGAAAGTGATAAAGAACTGGAAGTTTTCTTTAACAGTATTTTAAAATAAGGGAAAGCACCAACATTTTGGAAAAATTGTGTGGTGGTTGTATCACCTACAAACAGTAAACGCCCATCAGAACCAGCTTGATACAAACCCATTTCAATTTTAAACCATGATTATAAAATGTTTATGTCTATACTACCTAAAAGAATTAACAAACACGTTGCCAAAATTGAGAGATACGGGGCAATGCAGTTTTGGGGTGGGGGACAAACATTTGACAATATTAATAGAACAATGATACAGAGGGAAGTAGGATGCAAGAAAATACTGCTGTTGGTGGGTCTTGATGCAGAGAAAGCATCCAACAGAGTAAGCTGGGATGTTATCAATAGGACAATGGAAGTATTTGCATTCCCTGATACAATTAGAAGGTTAATTAAGAGGATATAGAAGAATCAGAGACAAAAATTCAAGTGGGAGGGTTCCTCTCTGATAAATTGCATCTTATCAGAGGAACCAAGCAAGGTTGTCTTCTTACCTCTACTTGCTTTATATTTAGAGCCATTGACAAAGAAGAGTATTTAGGATTTCACTTAGGTTTCCACTATTCCCTTTTCTTTGCGTATACTCTCATATCAATCCCTGAAAGGGAAGGCAGTCTCTAGCCTGCAGTCCAGATGTCTTCTTGGTCTCTTCCCATTCTGTTACCTTTCCCACTGTAGTTATTTGCTCCAAATACCTTGAACTCTTTGCCAGTTTTGCCCAGTAAATTCCAGCCCCCGTTGCCTATTCTCTGTACCCATAACCATGGTCTTCCCTATTGGGAAAATCTCTTTTCTTGTGTTAGCATAGTTCTTAGAATACTTTTTGAATGCAATATTCTGATGGCTGTTATGCGCCTTAAGGATCTGCATCTGAAACTCTACTCTCTTCTTATTTGTTGAATTTCTTGTTTTATCATTATCTCTTTCAACTTTGAATTACAGCTTTCTGCTTGTGTTGCGTACATCAGCCTTAACTGTCTAGCTCTAAAATATCCATTCAAATCAGGTAATCCTAAACCACCTTGTTCTGTTAGATTAACTTATCCCACTTGAGCCTTGCCCTCTTCCCCTCCCAGATGAATTTCTTCATCTCTGTTAATTATTGTACATAATTTCTACTCTGGACGATAAAAATATGCCTAACCTGTATATAAAACTAAAGGGATTAAAAACATTTTCTCTGGTTGCATCTTGCTATCATTATCCATAAACAAAAGCTTCCAGTTTCTTGGTTTTTGTACTATGTTCTGTTTAGTTTCTTCCAACATATCCTTAACTGCCAGAAGAGAATCCTTTTTAATCCATACTTCCTAAATACTTCATTTTGTGTCCCCATAAATATGGTTATTGCTGAACCAATTAGTTTGCAGGTACCTAGTTTACAGCTACAGCCGGTTTTATCCTCAATAATTTTATATCCTAAAAGACTTGAAAAGGTCTCAAAATGTTCCATGACACTGAGATATCCTATTCTGGTTTTATCAGGTATAAAATAATATCGTCTGCAAATAAAGCCAACTTTTCTTGCGTACCATACCAATTATATCCATGAATTTCTGAGTCCCTTACTTTCTTTGCAGATGGCTCTAAATATAAAGGAAATACAGGAGGAGGAGGACAACACCCTGGATGGCTTCTCTGTTCAGATACAGCTCATCAGACAGGATACCTCCTACTTTAATTTTTGCCTCCGATTCCTCATATATCCTCATAAGTAGCCATATTGTTAGAAAATGCTTCCATTGCTCTACCCAAAATCCCAGCTTACTCTGAGTCTTGATTTGAAGTATTTTCTTAAATTCTCCTTTCCTGACTGTCCTGTTAATCTTATCAAATGTTTGCCACCCCTCCACAAAAAACACACTGATCCTTATCTATCACGTTTGGTAACACATTTGCCATACCTTTAACTATTACAGACAGAACCAGAAAGTCTTGATTAGAACCTTTGCCCTTATTCTCCAGCTATTGTCCCAGACTAAATACCTTATTTTAGAACTGTGAGATCAGATGGATCAGATCTTTAAGGATGGCTGGAATTCCTCTACCTTTTGGAATTCCCTGGAAATGTAGTTTGCAACCATTTCTTAGACTTTTTAGCACCAACTGATCATAGGCAATGCTCCTCCAGTGTCGTACAAAGGTGGTTAATCGCCCTCCAAGTTTTCTAAGTGAGGGAGGGTAGGTGGTGCAAGGGGGGTCGGTTGGGATGGGTTCTGGAGGATGAGAGGGGAGGGGGCAGCCAGACGTCTCTTTGCCAAGCCTGTTACTTTCCTGCTTAGAGTGTAAGAGCAGAGTCTTTGCTAGGTAATTCCTTCTGAACTTTGCAGCTTGAGTCTGAAAAAGCTGTTTTACGGACTATGCAGACTTGCACTTTTCCTCCAACTTCTCGAAGGCTCCTTGTACAGGGGGTCCAAAGAGGAGATCCTTATCCAAAGCTGCATTAAGAAGCTCCATCTTAACATGGTCAGCAAGAAGCATCATCTACCACAAGGTAGGTCTTCAGATCACAGACCTTGCAGCTGTTATCCTGTATGATGCATTCACAGCCACAATTATTGGAGTGCCTGGCAATATGAGAAGAGAAGTCAAAGCTCAAGCACTTCCTTCTTCAGACCCTTATCCTGGATCTCCTATGCCTTAACTTGTCTTCATTTGAAATAGTTGGTAGAAAAGCATGTGGAACTTGCAGTTCATGACTCAATGAGAAGCAGAAGTAACATTGTGAAAAGACCTCTTGGACGGAGCAGCGGGTCCTCTCTTGCTGGAATCCATTGATCCAACACTGCTGGATCAATAAAAGGGGTTTTATAGAGGAACTTGTGGGAAACGTTGACCTTATAAAACCAGTCAGGTTTCCTTGCAGCAGTGGAGGAAGAAGTTCAACTCCTTGGATGCATTGATAAACATCCTCTAGTACATTTTAGCACCACTGGGATTTCTAGAGGTTTGGGTTCTGACAGGTCAGTCTGGGCTCTGTATCCGATCAGGGCTTCAGTGTACACCTTTGGAAAGTGTCTCATTGGAAGACATCCTTCATCCTATGAAGGGTGTCTTCATGGTAGTCCTCTGGAGGTGATGCAGAGGACAGGATGCCTGTCAGTGCCTGAATAATAGGCTTCAGCAGAAGAAATATGGCCTACATAGGCCAGCTTATCCAGCTCAGAGTTATAAGAAATCAGCAGAAGAATAGCTAGGATGGGGCAAAAGGGGGGAGGCTGCCCTGGGAACAAAAGTATTAGGGGTGCAATCAGCAATTGTCAATGGGGTGGTATTACAGTATCAGCATTTAGAAATGAACGTTGGTTCAGGAAGACAGATTCCATGGCAGCCTGCACAGCAGTCATGCCATAGGCTTCAGCTCAAAGTCTGAGGTTGGTGACTGCAAAAGTGCTGTACTGCATCCAGATTCACTAGACACAGGGAAACTGAAATGGGATGTCCTCTGTTTCCCGATGCTTCCCCTTCTGTCCTTATCAGAGTGCCTCATTTTTGGTGGAGGATTCCTGGAAGCTTTGGCCGACACTATGGGAGCATGAAGCTAGGCATGCTCCTATTTCTTGCCAGTAAACTCCTAAAGAGACCAATACTTTTTACAGACTATCCCTGGAGTGAAACAGTAACAATGCAGACAGGAGCCCTCATTGTTATCTGGGCCAAAGTAAAACAAACAATTGCTATGATAAAGCCCTTATGGAGAAATCTCTTTCTAACACACAATATAATTACTCATTTTAACCACAAACTTGGAATCAAAGCTGCATCAAAATTAGACATTCAGCTGAGTGAAAAGTAACAAAATAAGGAAATAAATCCCCTCTGGGGTAGTTATCTGGCTCTTGGATATAGGCCAATTCGCTGACACCGAATACTGCCAAAATCATACTTTTACACACAACTGTATGGCAAGAAAGATGTGAAGATGGCATAGGCTGGCACACCTCTGATATCACCATCACTGTATCCTGGTGGTACAGCCATAACTGAAACCCGGGGAAAAAGGAAAACTCAAATTGAGTTACCAGTTGGACTACCTGCAGATCAGATATCCCCAAAATGAGGAGTGCAACAATGAATACAATGAAGAACATTTATGCTATTACCTTGATTCCACATGACTTAGCAAAAACACACCCAATGCATGAGAAGACCCATTAACAAAAAAGTTATGTACTTACCATAACTTGGCATCTGTGTTATCCAGTGCCATTAGTCATCACAGATGGGTCTTGGATCCGACCTTGGATCAGAGCCGGCAACTTCTCAGACAGATACAGAGCTCAAGCTCCTCCCCTTCCCATAACCCCTTGCTACCTTCTAACCCTCAGATAGAGTTTGATAAATTAGTTGAAACGCAAAAAATCTGCAAAAGGAGCCAAAAAACTTCTCACCAAATACAAACCAGTTCAACCACTCTGGAACCCCTAAAAGGAAGGGGGAAGGAGGGCAGTAATGTGATGAATAATGGCAGGCACTGAATAGCACAGATGCCAAGTTATGTTAAGTACATAACTCTATCTCATGCTATCCATGTCATTATTCATCACAGATGGGCAAGAGTCTGCAGCTACTATGTACCCTGGGTGGCCTGAAGGAAGGATATGCCGGAGAACGGAGGAACCAAAGAAAGCCCTGTTCCTAGACACCAAGTCCAGTTTATACAGCAAAATGAAAGTGCGAGGATTAGACCAAGTCGCAGCAGCACAAATCTTGTCAAGGGAAAGTCTAGCTAAAAAGGCAGATGACATAGGAACAGACCTAGCAGAGTGAGCCTTAACTGGTCTGGATAGTTCTAGATGCAGACTAACAAAAATGAAGGAAATACAGCCAGCAATCCACCTGGAAATAGTCACTTTAGAAATTGCCTGGCCCTTTCTATTCTGAGAGAAATCCACAAAGAGTTGGTCCAACTTTCTAAACTCCTCAGTTTTTTTTTAAATAAAAATGCAATTGCCTGTGGACATTTAAACAATGCAAGATATAGTGTCTTTTATTAGAGTTATTAGGGAAGATCAGTAGTTGAATCGACTGAGATTACCTTCATAGGCCACGTTACAGAGAAAGGAAGGATTTGTTCCAAGAGACACCCTTGTCCTTATGAAAGATTATGAATGGTGGCTTAATGCACAGAGCCTGAAGTTCTGAGACCTTCTTGGCAGAAGTAATAGCTACTAAAAAAGGCAGTCTTCCAGGAAAGACATTTAAGATCACAAGAACCAGCTGGTTCAAAAGGTTTTTGTGTTAGGGACTGCAGCAGTAAAGCCAAATCCCATGGTGAGGATGAATCCCTAATAGGTCTAAGAAAACTTCCTTTCAGAAAGGCTTTGCACAATTTAGAAGAAAAGGTAAGCTCATTGTTAAGAAAATTAGAGATGGCAACCAACTGGAGCTTAATGGTAAAAAACCTCGCCCCATCCTGAAAAAGGGAAAATAAGAAAATGCAAAAACGGGGGAAAATTGCCCAATTCGAAAACTGTGAACCAAAACAAAGGGCAAACAAGGATGACCAAAAGACAGTCAAAGGCAGTTTTTATTCTCCACAAGGGACTCATTATAACAAACACTAAAGCACACTAACACATTAATGAAACACCGCATTTTCATCACCAAGGACTTATTCAGATGTGAAACATACACTAACTACACATTAAAAAACTGAACAACCAGAGTTTAACAAACAATTAAACAGTTCAATGTAAAAAAATATATTCCCTCTTAAAATGCTTCTCATCTCTAGAAACATTAGTAAAAATGTTAAAAATATAGTAATAAAATTCTGACTTGATAGAAAACATTCCACAATATATAGCAATATAAAAATCCCTATCAAATTGTATAAAACCTAGAGAAGATATAAACCAAGCTTTCTCCACCATCTAGTGGACATTTAAAAAAAATCGCACCCAAACTTGCTTCAAAATTCTAATTCTTTCAAGTTTGTAATACTAGTGTACACACAACCTAAAATATATTAAGTATAAAAAAGTTTATAAAATTATAAAATACAAAGGACTATAATTTTATAAAATTATAAAACGCATAGGACTATAAAACCCCAAATAACTACCAAAAAGTGCAAAAACTATTTTAGTATTTTTTTTACAACTTTTCATAACTTAGCAGCTCTCAATTTTAAAACGGGGGCAAGACTGCATCATTAATAAATACCAGGTAGTTTACTAGCCACCAGAACTATCTGCCAATGTAGTTCCCTGTATTCAATCTTGGTTTCCCCACAAACCCCCTCTAATATCAACTGGAATAACCCCAAGTACAAAAAATAAAAATTTGGCTAAGGGACAAACGAGAGTGTGAGCATTGTTCTGATTCTTGTTCTTTGGTACCATACATGTGAGCTTCCTCTCCATCTTCCCAACAAAATGCTGTACATGTCACAGTTAGGCAAATACATGAGGCTGCTAGTATCACACGTATTCTCTGTTTTACTCATAATAATGCCACCAGTGGAACCCACCACTACAAAAAACAAGTTATGTACTCACCATAACGTTCCATCTGAGTAGGTAACTTCATTTGTCAGCAACCTGTGGGGTATCAGACCCGAGCTGGCAGGTTTCCAAGCTAGAGATTCAAGCTCCAAGCTCCTCCCCTTACCCATAATACCCTGCTACCTCCCTCCAGTCCTCAGATCGAGTTTGCCCGATTATCATACAGCACCAAAAACAAACCACCTGAACATCCTAACCTGATATGTACCAGGAGTGAAACAATTAATCATTCAGATAATGAACTACAGGTTAGGGGGAAGGAGGGGGGGGGGTCGGTTGAGTTACCTACTCAAATGGAACGTTATGGTGAGTGCATAACTTCTTTATCTGAAGTAGTTAACTTCATTTGAATAGCAACCTGTGGGAAAGAGTCCCCAGCTACCAAAAACGTGGGAGGTCCTCAAGGAAGAATATTCTGGATCACTGCAGAGCCAAAGGCTGCCCTCCCTCTGGATATCAAATCTAACTTATAATGTGAAATAAAGGTATGAGAGGAAGCCCAAGTAGCCACAGAACAAATGTCATCCAAGGGTACCCGTGACCAAAAGGCAGCAGAGGTAGCCATAGAACGGGTAGAATGAGCATGAACCCCCACGGGCTCAGGTCGACCAGAAATTTTGTACGTGAGCAAAATGCAGTGAGATATCCACCTAGCTGTCACCTTAATTACTGGTTTACCCAAATATGGCTTAGCAAAGGAAACAAAGAGCTGCTCAGACTTACGAAAGGCAGCAGTTCTGTGCAAATAAAAGCGCAACTGTCTATGCACATCTAATAAATGGAGTCTGTACTCCCCTTTGTTCTGGTAGTTAGGGAAGAAAACAGGCAGATTAATGGATTGGTTGATGTTAGCCTCAGAAGCCACTTTAGGTAAAAAGGAGGGATTAGTCCTGAGGGAAACTCTGTCTTTATGGAAGACAAGATACGGAGGTTTAGAACAAAGGGCCTGAAGTTCCGATACCCTTCTAGCTGAGGTAATAGCAATCAAGAATGCAGATTTCCAAGACAAATACTTTAAGTCAACCGAAGCTGCAGGTTCAAAGGGGGGACCAGTAAGAGCCTGGAGGACTAAGGTTAGATCCCATGGAGGAACCGCATTCTTGACAGGAGGTCTTAAAAGAAAAGTGCCCTTCAAGAAGGTCTTGCAGATCTTAGTGGAAGCTAAGGGACCAAGATTGTCTCCGATGTGGAAGTGGGAAATGGCCGCCATTTGAACCTTCACAGTTGAAGAACTGGCCCCCTGCTGAAAAATGTGGGATAAGAACTCAGGTACTGCTGGAATGGGAGCTGTACAGGGGTCCAAATTCCTATGCCCGGCCCAGATAGAAAAACGTTTCCATTTACTGTTGTAGACTTTACTGGTAGAAGCCACCACCAGGATGGATTTAACTTCGGACGAGATGCCGGGAGTCCTAGCCACTAACGGAACTAGATCAACCAAGCGAAAAGCTTGAGGTCGTCCAGGGTCGGGGTTTTCAATCCTGAAGGATGAGAAATCTGATCCGGAATGGGATCTAAGATCCAAGGAGGAGCTATGAGATGAGACCGCAGGTATGGGAACCAGGTTTGACGAGGCCAGAATGGTGCTATGAGGATAACCCTGCTCCCCAACCGACGAGCTTCCTGCAAGAATTTTGTCATTAATGGGAAAGGAGGATAAGCATACAGAAGACCGGATGGCTAAGCATGAACCAGAGTGTCGCTGGGGCTCTCCCACGGTGGAGGGATTAGAGCGAAAAACTCGCTGCACTTTGCGTTCGAAGGTGACGCAAACAGATCTCAGCAAGGTTGACCCCATTTGAGGAAGCTCTGTTTCGCTACTAAGGGGTTCAGAGACCACTCGTAAGGTGAGAGGATAGTTCGACTCAGCTTGTCTGCTAAAATGTTGGACCGACCCGGGATGTGCGTTGCTAGCAGAAAACGGTTGGTGGATATCGCCCACTCCCAAACACTCATGGCCTCTTGGCAAAGAGGGCAAGACCTGGTCCCCCCCATTTGTTGATGTACCAGACCACTGACATGTTGTCTGAATTGCAATAGACCCTAGAGGAAGAAGGGCATGGAGAGCCTGCAACGCTAGAAGCACTGCCCTCATCTCCAGAACACTGATATGCAGAACGGCCTTTGTTGGAGTCTACATGCCTTGGACGGTTCTGCTCGTGCAATGCCCCCCCCCCACTCTAGGGGAGAAGCGTCCGTGGTTGCCGTGGCTTGGGGTAGAGGCATCAAAACGGGCCTCCCTTCCCAAAGCTCTGGGGAATGGAGCCACCAAAGCAGAGATTTCCCTGCAAACCCTGCTGAGGGGACTAGGGGAGTACAACAGATGTCGAAGGATGGACCACTGGACCTGCAAGGTCCATTGAAAAACCCTCATATTCAAGCGGGCTAGGGGTGAAAGGTTGATGGCTGCCGCCATAGACCCTAGAGCCCTCAGGACTAATTCCACCGGTGGGGCCGGAGACTGTAGAAGAGCTAAGACATGGAGAGTTAGGTTGCGGAGTCTGTCCGACGTCAAGAAGGCCTTGGACTGAAGAGTGTCTATTCTGGCCCCTATGAAGTCCAGGACCTGAGCAGGCTGAAGGGACGATTTTTTGTAATTTATAGTGATCCCCAATTGGTGGGCCAAATGCAGGAAATAATCCCTGGCTGAGCATAGTAGATGCCTGGTGGGAGCGGCGAGGAGCCAGTCGTCCAGGTAAGGAAAGACCTGTATTCCCTGAAGCCTCAGGTGGGCCGCTACAACTGCCATGACCTTGGTGAACACCCTGGGGGCTGTGGTGAGGCCAAAAGGGAGGACCCTGAACTGATAATGACTGGCTCCCAACCGAAAGCAGAGAAAACTCCTGGATCGCCTGTCCATTAGAATGTGGTAGTACACATCCTTGAGGTCTATGGAGCACATCCAGTCGCTCTCCTGCAGAAGGGGAAGAATAGATTGAATGGTGACCATCTGGAATTTCTCTTTGGCAATGGACAGGTTCAGTGTAGACAGGTCGAGAATTGGTCTCAAGTCCCCCGTCTTTTTTGGCACCAAAAAGAACCTGGAGTAATTGCCTGATCCAGACTGGCCTGGGGGGACGCACTGGATGGCTCTTTTTCTTAGCAGCTCTTTTATCTCTAAAGCTGCCGCCTCCCTCTGATTGGGTGAGACATCGGGGAGGCGCCCTGACTGAAGGGGAGGATTCAGGAAGGGAATAGAGTAACATCTGGATATTATTCGGAGCACCCAGCGATCTGTCGTGATGGACTCCCAATGTGCTAGGTGTTCCAAGAAACGCCCCCCCCGACTGCCTCCAGAGAAGAGCAGTCGGGCAACCCCTCAGGGTTGCTGCATGGGTCGGTCGGAAAAGGGTTCCATCGACACGAAATTCTTCAGCCCCCCTCTGCCTCTGGGCCGGCATCCACCTTGTCCTCCCCTGCCTCTGAAGGATGAAGGGTCCGGAGCGAAACGGGATTGTTGAGATTTCCAGAACCACATCATCTTTTGCCTCCTCTGGTTCCTGGAAAAGGACCTTTGAGGAGCCGAGAAGCGGATTCCGACGGCAGACAACGTCTTCCCGTCTTTCTCACTCTGGAGTAGCGTATCGCGGACGGTCTTGCCAAACAGTGTAGAACCGTCAAAGGGAGTGTTTGCGAAGGACGCCTTGAAGGGCTATGCAAAATGGCAAAGACGGAGCCAGGCATGACGCCATAAGGCAATGCCTGCTCCACTGGCTCTACCTGCCCCCTCCGTGGCATGGGGGAGAAGCCGCATAGAAGTGTTGGATATCGACTTTAGAGTGGCCATTCGTGCCGAGAAGGTTCGTTTGTCCTCGGCCGACATGGACTCCGGGGGTGATCCAGCGTACTCTTTGATTAGATCCCGCTGAAGCCGAATCACGTGTGCCAAGTAGTTCAGCGCCCTTATGGAGAAGGTGGCTGAAGCGAACATCCGCTTTCCAATGCGGTCCATCGTCCGAGACTCCTTGTCTGGAGGATGTACCGAGGAACTATCCTGTGCCAGTTCCTTCTTGGTGGCAGCTGCCACCACCAAACACCAATAAACGTCCACAAACTGAAGAAACGTTCAAACACCAAACGGACCAAGCAACGGATTTCCGAACCATGGCATCTATTGGGGAACCTTTGCTCCACGCCATCCAATCTGTCGGGGGGCTAAGGATCTTATCTGGTCTCCTTGGTATCTGCTCTACAGTATCTGGCTCCTTCCATGCCCTGGTAGTTATAAGATCTACCAGGGGGTCGGCCGGAGGGGACACCCAAGAGGCAGATGGGCCTGCTTCAAACGCCTCCAGAAACACAGACTCATCCGAGGAAGGTTTTTGGGCTGACCACCCCCCCTCTAATGCGCAGCATCTCCATGTCTCCAAAGGAGATGTCCTCAGGGGGTGACCTGGGGGAACCCTTCCCCTTCCTCCAAGTCAGTGTCTTCCGTGAGGGACTCGAGGGAGTCCAAGTGCCTCCTTTTACACTTTCGTTTGTGAGGGACCTCCTTGGGGGGGCGGGGGGGTGTCCAAGGAGGGCTCACCAACCAGGTCCTGTTCCTCTAGGAGAACCATCTGGGACATAGACGCAGGCTGTCCCTGGGGCCGGATGATGGAAGACAGGCCCGTCTGCATGGGAATGGCGGGAGGATCCGTAGCACGAGCCTGGGGCTTCGAATCCCTCGAAAGGACCCTCTCCATGACGTCGAAGGCCGAAGGTGACCCGCTCTCCCTAGGATCTGAGATCAGCAGCCTCGGATCAGACGTGTGGATCAGTGTCGAAGTGATCGGACACGAAAGAGAAGTGTGTTCTGACCGCATCGGAGCCGAAGACACACTCACCCTTCCGGATCCGAGGCTCGGCTCACAGCCCCGAGAGCTCGGATCCAAAAAAGGACCCGACAAACTCGAGGGTACAGCCGGCGAAGTAGTGATTAATATCACCGCCGACTCCCCGGCTCCGAAACCCGATAATGGATCGGAGAAGGAGCAATGGAGGCAAAGAAAGTGGCCGAGCTCCCGGGGGGGGGGGGGGAGAGAGGCAAGAGCACTCCCATCTGTATCTCGGCCTGGAGGAAGCGACGCATCATCCGGTCCATGTCCACGTCTGAAAGGCTCCTAGTAGATCTAAAAGAAGCCGCAGAGGCTGGCCAGGAAGGCCGCCTCGGCGACCTCGAAGGTGACCGGGTCTCCTCCTCCGGCTCCACAGAGAAACGTGGAGAACGGAGCCGAGAGGGGGAAGACCTTCAAGGGAGAACTGCGCTGCTTAGCCGGCGGGACCGAGGGGGCAGAATCGGCCTGCCGCTTGCGGCTCCTATGCCTCTCCCTGTCACGCTCCTTGTCTCTCTCTCTTTCTGGAGTCCCTCTCTCCCTGGGACACAGAGGGAGTTTGAGTCCCGGCCAGGGGAGCAGGAACAGTTGGCTGAACAGCCGCGGCTGGCGCCACTGAGGGAGAGGAGGAAGAAGCAGAATTTGCATGCAAAAGGCCCGCAAGGATTAACTTGATCCTCCTGTCCCTCAAAGCCCGGGGGCTAAAGGCAGCACAGATCTGGCAGCCTGATGACAAGTGAGCCACCCCCAAGCAAATAACGCACTGAGTGTGGCCATCGGCTGGGGACAGCTTATGGCCACACTCAGAGCATTTAGAAAATATGGCCTTAGGCCATGACAACACACGCACACACCCTTGCACACAAATAAGGGTAAGGAAAAGACTACAACTAATAGACTACTATAGACAATTTAAACTAAATATACTAAGGGTCGGTACACACACACACACAAAATTTTTGAAGAAAAACTAGAGCAAAAACCCCATAAAATCAGTCACAAAACTGCCAGGAGCTCGTCTCTCGTGCTTCAAGAAGCCGCAGCAAACGAGATCAGAGGACTGGAGGGAGGTAGCAGGGTATTATGGGTAAGGGGGAGGAGCTTGGATCTCGGATCTCTAGCTTGGAGCTGCTGGCTCGGATCCGATACCCCACAGGTTGCGGATCAAATGAAGTTAAGTACTTCATATCTCAATGCTGACCCCATTACTGATAAATCTACGAAAGTTGATAATTTTGAACAAGCATTTGTTACAGATTTTAATTGAGATGCTAAGATTATTAGGCAAATTATGCAGAAGGAATTGAATAAGTTTGCAAGCCTATCAGATCTTAAGGGGATCTCTAGCAATCCTTTTAAATGTATTTTTAGGAAGGGCCCTAATTTAAAGGACTTTTTTGAGGCAAATAGCACATTTGGGTTCAGGGGTAATAACATAGGCACTTACAAATGTGGTTCATGTCCACAGTGCCCCTATATTAGTAATAAAGGATTTGTAGTGGTGGGTTCCACTGGTAGCATTATGAGTAAAACAAAGACTGCGTGAGATACTAGTGGCCTCATATTTGGCTTACTGGTACAGATGTACAGCGTTTTTATGTTTGGAAGACAGAGGAAGCTCAGGAAAAGGATTTATGAGCACATGTATGATATAAAGAACAAGAATCAGAACAATGCTCTTTTTAAACACACACTCGTTTGTCCTTAGCCAATTTTTTTTTTGCACTTGAGGTTATTTCAGTTGATATTAGAGGGGGTTTGTGGGAGACCAAGATCAAATACAGGAAACTACAGTCCTACGCATTTTATAATTTTAGAAAAAAGAAGTTATGTACTCACCATAACGTTCCATCTGAGTAGGTACTTCACTTGTTTCCAACCGGATCCGAGCCGGCAGCTTCACAAGCTACAAGATCCGAGCTCCTAGCTCCTCCCCTCTACCTATAATCCTCTGCCACTAACCGTATTACCTCAGATCGATTTTGCCCAATCTAAGTCATAACCTCGACAGAGGTATACTGAAGACCTAACCTCAGGACAGCAATATTTCAGGTGACCAGAAAAAAAACGAGAAAAGGTTAGGGGGATGGCAGTGGGGGATGGTTGCAGACAAATGAAGTACCTATTCAGATGGAACGTTATGGTGAGTACATAACTTCTTTATCTGAAGTAGTTACTTCATTTGCTCTGCAACCTGTGGGACAGAGTCCCCAGCTACCTAGACAATAAACCTGGGTGGCCTTATGGAAGGATATTCCGAAGCACTGTGGAGCCAAAAGAAGCCCTACTTCTCGATATCATATCCAGTTTATAATGAGAAATGAACGTATGTGAAGAGGACCAGGTAGCTGCTGAACATATGTCGTCCAAGGGAACACTGGACCAGAAAGCTGCTGAGGTGGCGATGGACCAGGTAGAATGAGCGTGTATTCCCACAGGAGCTGGTTTGCCCGAAGATACATACCCCTGAACTATACATTGACAAATCCAATTCGCTAGGGTCACTTTAGAATGGCCCTTCCCCTGGCTGATTTTGCAAAGGACACAAACAACTGATCAGACTTGCGAAAATCCTTACTTCTGTGCAAGTAAAAACGTAGTTGCCTGTGTACGTCCGGTTTGTGCAATATGTACTCCCCCTTATTCTGAAAATTTGGAAAGAACACGGGCAAATTGACTGATTGATTGATATTTGATTCCGAAGCCACCTTAGGTAAGAAAGACTGGTTAGTCCTGAGAGACACTCTATCCCTGTGAAAAATGAGATAAGAGGGTTTCATACACAGTGCTTGGAGTTCCAAAACCCTCTTGGCAAAAGTAATAGCTACCAAAAAAGCCGTTTTCCAGGACAAGAATTTTAAAGGAATCGAGGCTGCAGACTCAAAGGGTGGACTCGTCAGGGCTTGCAAGACTAGTGTCAAATCCCATGGGGGCACCACCGTTTTCACAGGAGGCTTCAAGAGAAAGATGCCTCGCAAGAAAGTTTTGCATAACTTTATGGATGCCAATGACCCTAGTCCATCTCCCACATGAAAATGGGAAATGGCTGCTAACTGCACCTTAACTGTAGAAGCACTTGCTTCCTGCCAAAAAATCAGCGACAGGAAGTCCAAGATTGTTGGAATAGGAACTGTAAAAGGATCCAGGCCCTTGTCTGTTGCCCAGATGGAGAAGCGTTGCCACTTGCTATTATATATTTTCATGGTAGCCAGCTTATGAGCCGCTACCAGAATGGCCTTCACTGGTGATGAGATACCGGGAGTCCTTGCCATCAGTGGAACTGGATCAAACAAGCCGCAAGCTTGAGGTTTACCAGGTTCGGGGTTTGACATCCTGCAGGATGTGAAATCAGGTCTGGAATGGGTTCCAGTATCCAAGGGGGAGTTAAACTGTGAGACCGCAGGTATGGGAACCAGATCTGGCGAGGCCAGAATGGGGCTATGAGGATAACTTTGCTCCCCAACCGAGAGGCTTTCTGTATGAACTTCGTCATAAGCGGAAGGGGAGGGTAAGCATAAAGAAGACCGGGAGGCCAAGCATGAACTAGAGCGTCTCTGGGAGTCTCCCCCTCGGGGGGAAGTATTGCGAAGTACTCGCTGCATTTTGTGTTCAATGGAGAAGCAAAAAGATCGCAGCGAGCCAACCCCACTTGCGGAAGATCTGCTTCGCAACTGATAGAGTGAGAGACCACTTGTACGGAGAGAGAATTATCCGATTCAGTTTGTCCGCTAATATGTTGGACCATCCTGGAATGTGCGTTGCTACTAGAAAGCGGTTGGTGGATATCACCCATCCCCACACTCTCATAGCTTCCCGACAAAGGGGATAAGACCTGGTTCCCCACTGTTTGTTTATGTACCAGACTACAGACATATTGTCTGTCTAGACTGTAATAGTCCTCAGAGGTAGAAGGTCGTGGAGAGCTTGCAACACTAGAGACACTGCCCTCATCTCTAGGACACTGATATGCAGAGCGGTCTCTAGGGAAGTCCACGTACCTTGGACGGTTCTGCCCAAACAATGCCCCCCCCCCACCCGAGGCAAGAAGCATCCGTGGTCAACGTGGCTTGGGGTGGGGGAATCACAAAGGGTCTCCCTTGCTTCAGCTCTCGAGTGAAGCCACCAAAGAAGGGAGTCTCTGCAAACCCTGCTCAGTGGGATCGGAGAGCTTAACAGGTGGAGTAATAGCGACCACTGAACCTGGAGGGTCCACTGTAAAATCCGCATTCGTAGGCGTGCATGAAGGGATTGACCGATTGCCGCTGCCATAGACCCTAGTGCCCTCAGGACTAACTCCGCTGCAGGAACCTGGCTCTGAAGAAGAGTAAGCACCTGAAGTGACAAGCTGCTCAGCCTGTCCGACGTCAGAAAGGCTCAAGTACGGGTATCCAATCTGGCCCCTATGAACTCTAATACTTGTACGGGGCGAAGGAAGGATTTTTAAAGATTCACTGAGATGCCTAGACTCTGGGCAAGAGTCAGAGCGTAATCTCTTGCAACGCAGAGTTGATGCCTGTTGGCGGCGGTAAGGAGCCAGTCTAGGTACGGGAAAACCTGAAAGCCCTGAAGTCTCAGGTGGGCTGTAACCACTGCCATGACCTTGGTGAACACCCTGCAGGCTGAGGTGAGGCCGAACGGAAGAACCCTGAACTGATAATGACTGGCTCCCAGCCAGAAGCGGAGAAACCTTCTGGATCGTCTTCAATATGTGGTAGTATGCATCCTTGAGGTCTATAGAGCACATCCAGTCATTCTCCTGCAGCAAGGGGAGAATTAATTGAAGTGTGACCATCCAGAATTTTTCCTTGGGGATGAACAGGTTCAGAGCGGACAAGTCTAGGATGGGTCTTAGGTCCCCCCCCCCCCCGTCTTCTTTGGCACTAAAAAGAACCTGGAGTAATAACCCAATCCAGACCGATCTGGGGGGACGGGCTGGATGGCTCTTTTTCTTAGCAACTTCGAAACCTCCGAAGCCGCTGCTTCCCTCTGATCGGGTGGAACATCAGGGAGGTGTCTGCTTGTAAGGGGAAGGCTTAGGAAGGGAATGGAGTAGCCTCTGGATATGACCCGGAGCACCCACTGATCTGTCGTAAGGACTCCCAATTTGATAGATGCTCAGACAACCACCCCCCGACTGCCTCCAGAGATGGAATGTCGGGTAAGCCCTCAGGGCTGCTGCGTGGGTCTGTCCGAGAAAGGCTCTCTAGACCCGAAATTACGCGGCCCCCTCTGCCTGTGGGCCGGCATCCACCTTGTCCTCCTCTGCCTCTGGAGGACGAAGGGTCCGAAGCTGGATGGGACTGCTGAGACTTGCGGAACCACAACTTCTTTTCTTTTGTCCCCTCTGATTCCTTGAGAAGGATCGTTGGGGATTAGAGAAGCGGACCCCGGCGGCAGACAGTGTCTTCCCGTCCTTCTCACTTTGGACCAGCATTTCGCGAACGGTCTTGCCAAAAAGCGAAGACCCGTCAAAGGGCGCATTCGCGAAGGACGCCTTGAAGGGTTCCGTGAAATCACAAAGGCGGAGCCAGGCGTGACGCCGCAAGACGACCCCGGCTCCCTCCGTTGCATGAGAGAGTAGCCGCATGGACGTGTTAGAAATGGATTTTTAGAGTGCCATACGAGTCGAAAACACCTGCTTGTCCTCGACTGACATGGACTCCGGGGGGGCTGCAGCGTATTCCTTAATCAAGTCTCGCTGTAGCCTAATGGTATGTGCCATATAATTCAGCACCCTCACTGAGAAGGTTGCTGAAGCAAACATCTGCTTCCCAATGCGGTCCAGCGCTTGAGATTCCTTATCCGGCGGGTGGACCGAAGAACTCTCTCTTCGTGGCAGCCGCCACCAACATGGCATCGACCGGAGACCCCTTGGCCCATGACTGTCTATCTGATGGGGGGCTAAGGACTTTGTCGGGCCGTCTTGGGATTGGCTCCACAGTGTCGGGCTCCTTCCACGCCCTGGTAGTAATAAGGTCTACCAGGGGGTCAGCCAGAGGGGACATTAACTCCAAACAGCACCAGAAAGTCTTGAAAGTAAAAAACCAAGCAGGAATCTGCGTGTACCAGCGTCTTTAATGAAAACGAGCAACACAACTTTGCGCTTTCTCCCTTAAACAAAAGGGCATCATCAGAGTTGTGTAACATTTAAAAATCACATGTTATATATAGCACAACGTAATACACACACCTCCCTAATCCACCAATCAAATAAAAGGTATACAAGAATAAAGCCTTTCAACATACCAACAAATGTATAATTTAAAAATACATCTAGATTAAGAAACATCAATACAAAACCTACTTATGTCGTAAATTAAAATGTTCAACAATTATTTCATATTAAGTGTGCTCTGTGTTTTAATATGCTTGACAATGAAATGTATTCATTGATGCCTGGTGGCCTAGACGCGTTTAGTCTAAGTTGCCATAGGCACTCCTTGACTTCAAGAAGAGTCTCTGCGTCCCCCCCATTTTCTCTGTAAGGTATCCTGTCAATTATAAAAAACAAAAACCTCTTAAAATTAATGCACCTCATACTATGTATATATAATGCATTTGTAGTTTTTTTGTTCTTAATGTCCCTATTGTGCTCCAAAATTCTAAGTCTCAATTTCCTAATAGTTTTACCCACATAGAATGTAGTACAATTTAAACAGGTGGCCAAATATATAACCATCTTGGTGTTACAATTCACGTGGCCTGGACTTGCTATAGTCCTACCGTAATTGTGTACTGTCACGTATGGTCCATTGTTAATGTATTTACAGGTGCTACAAAACCCACATTTATTCATCATAGAATGTCTGTAAGAATACTGGACGTCAACCCTCTCCATCAATTCCTTCAAATTCCTACCCCTACTGAAGGTAAATGATGGTGAAATACCTACATTGGTAATATCTGTGGGTAGTGCCCCTTATCCATACATCCTGAACAATATTCATAATGTTGTAACTATCTTCATTGTATGGTATAATCATTGAGTGGGTCAACTTTTTAGTGTCGTCCTTGCTGGTAGTGGACAACCCTGCTGTCAAGATAGGTTTATATATAGTATATCTCTTAACAGCAACTTCTTCCTTAATAGAACACAATGTCATAAGGATAACCTCTTTCTTGCAGCATGTCAATCAAATTGTTGATTTCTCTATCGTATACTGTATCTACACTAATTAACCTCGATAACCTTACCATCTGCCCTTTTATAATGTTCTTCTTTTGAGTAAAAGGGTGACAACTTTGGAAGTGGAGGAAAGAGTTTGAATAAGTTTTCTTACGATAGATACAAGAGGTTAAAGTCTTATTCTCCCTGTCCTTCTTTAACATAATGTCCAAAAATTCACATTTTTCATGGCTTACATTATGCGTAAACTTAAGGAAGGACGTACTTTTATTTAGAGCTTCAACAAAATCTTTGATGTCATTTTCCTTACCTTTCCAAAAAATCAAAATATCATCCAAAAGCGTACATATAACGCTATATTATCTTGAAACCTGGATGAAATAATTATTTTCCCAGTCGATTAACACCAAATTGGCGTACAATGGGGCGCATTTGGCCCCCATTGTCACTCCTGTAGTCTGTTTGAAATAGTCCCCATCAAAGGTTATAAAATTATTGTTGAGGACCATTTCCAAAAGATCAACTAATAAATTCTGTTTCACTGTGTGTTGCATGGATAACTTCTTGAGACTATTACTGAACATCTCCACGCCTACATCATTAGGAATGACAGAAAATAAGTTAATGACATCAATAGTCAAAAAGATATACGCAACATCTCCATGATGTCTCTGAAGGAGACATCCTCGGGGGGTGACCTTGGGGAACCTTCCCTTTCATCCAAATCCGTGTCTGTGGTGACGGACTCAGGGGAATCCAGGTGCCTCCTTTTACACCTCCGTTTACGAGGGACCTCCTTGGTGGGACTGTCCGAGGAGGGCTCGTCAACGGCTTCCTGTTCCTCCACGGGAACAGGCTGGAGGGCTTGGGCAGGCTGCCCCAATGGACGGATGATGGAGGATAGACCCATATGCAGCGGGGGTGCGGGAGGATCTGAAGCCCGGACTGGGGACCTGGAGGATCTCGACAGCACCCTCTCCACTACCTAAAAAGCCAAAGGAGAACTACTCTCCCCAGGCTCCAGGAGCAATCTTCTCTGCTCCGAGGTAGGGACCGGAGTCGGAGCCGATGCGGTCGGATCTGAAAGAGAAGTGTGCTCAGACCTGCCGAAGACACATCAACTACCCCGGATCCGACGCTCGGCCCCGAGAACTCGGATCCGAAACACTCGAGGGCATGGTTGGCGAAGAGACCAGAGCCATCGGCGCCGACGAATCCCCGGCTCCGAAAGGGCCCGGATCCGATGACTCCAAAACCCGAAAACGGGTTGGAGAAGGAGTGATTGGAGCGAAGACAGAGGCTGCACTCCCCCCCTGAAGGGGGGGGGGGGAGGCAAGAGCACCCCCATCTGCATTTAGGTCTGCAGGAATCGTCGCATCATCCGATCTATATCGGCGTCGGTGAGGCTCCTGGTCGACCTAGAGAAAGTTGTAGAGGCAGTCCGGGAGGGTCGCCTCGACGACCTCGAGGGAGACCGGTACTCCTCCTCCGGCGAAAAATGAGGCGAACGGAGCCGAGAGGGGGAGGATCTGGAAACCCTCGAGGGAGAGCTAGCTAGCTTAGGTGGCGGGGCTGAGGGTTGAGTCTCAGCCCGCCTCTTATGAGACCTATGTCTCTCCTTATCTTTGTGCCTCTTTTCTTTAGAGGAAGAGGCACCAGAGTCCCCCGAACTCAAGCTCGAAACGGGAGGTTGAGTCCCCGGTTGAGCGGGGGGAACGGAAGGCACTGGGGCTGTGGAGACAGCCTGAGCCTTGGCGGGAGAGGAAGAAGCCGAATCCTGGGGAAGCAATCCCGCCAGGATTAGCTTAGTCTTCCTGTCCCTAAGTGCCCAGGGGTTAAAGGCTGCACAGATTTGGCAGTCCGTTGATAAATGGGCCATCCCCAGGCATAAAACGCACTGAGTGTGGCCATCAGCAGGGGAAAGCTGATGGCCACACTCAGTACATTTTGAAAAAACGGCCTTGGGCCCTTCAGTCATTCTCTACCACAACGCACGCACACCCAAACACTAAGTGGGGGAGGGGGGAACCAGAAAAACACTAAACAAAAAAGGTAAACTATTTAAACTATACTGGCTATACGCTCTGAACACACACACACCACAATCAACACTAAGAAAAGATTTTTCTCTAAGAAAAAAGGAACAATCTCACCAGTCAGCTAAGGAGCTCTTCAAAAAGTAGCCGTCTACAGCCGCGGCAAAAACGACCTGAGGTAATAAAGTTAGTGGCAGGGGATTATGGGTAGGGGAGGAGCTAGGAGCTTGGATCTTGTAGCTTGTGAAGCTGCTGGATCGGATACCCACAGGTTGCAGAGCAAATGAAGTAACTACTTCAGATCATTTTTTAAAACTTAATACACTGTTTTAGGTTGTGTGTACACTAGGATTACAAAACTGAAAGAATTAGAATTTTGAAGCAAGTTTGGATGCAATTTTTTGAAATGTGCACTAGATGGTGGAGAGAAACTGATTTATATCTTCTCTAGGTTTTATACAATTTGGCACAGATCAATGTTAATTTTTAAATATTTTTTTAATGGTATATATTGTGGAATGTTTTCTATCAAGTCAGAATTTTATTATATTTTTTAACATTTTTATTAATGTTTCTAGAGTTGAAAAGCATTTTAAGACAGAATATGTTTATACATTAAACTGTTTATGTTAAACTCTGATTGGTTGTTAAGTTTTTTAAAAATGTATAAATACTAATGTGTAGTCAATGTATGTGTTACATCTGAAAAAGTCCTTGGTGACAAAAACGAGGTGTTTCGTTAATGTGCTTTAGTGTTTCTTATAATGAGTCCCCTGCAGAAGATAAGAAAAGTAAAATATCAGGAATAGGTGCAGAAAAGGGACTGAGATTCTGTTTTCTGCCCCAAATAGAAATCTTTTCCACTTACTGGAATACACCTACGGCTTTTGAGAAGACAAAATAATGTTCCTCATCAGGGAAGGATGCCTGGATTGTGAAAGGACTACTGGAATTGGAGAAACCAGAAGGGTCCAGAGACTGGGAAGTGGAACCCCCAAGAATAAAGGCGGATAATGGAGATGAGACTTTAAGATGGAGAACCATGCCTGATGAGTCCAAAAAGGGGCAATGAGGATGACAAGGTCTTCAGGTGATGAGCTTTCTCTAAGATTTTGGGTACTAGGGGAGTAGGAGGATAAGCATAGAGGAGACCTGGAGGTTAAGTCATGAACAGGAGAATCCCTGTGTGGCTCACCTGATGAGGGATAAGGGCAAAGTAATTGCTGCACTTGTGGTTGACAGGGGAAGCAAAAAGGTTAAAGCATGGCTGACCCCAATGGTCGAAGATTTGCTTTGCCACTGACGGATTCAGGGACCACTCATGAGGACTAAAGATGGAACTGCTGAGTTTGTCAGCCAACACTTTGGAACTCCTGGGTATACGAGTTGCAAGAAGAAAGCACCTGGAAGACATCACCCATTCCCACACTCATTGGCTCTTTGCACAGAGGATAAGTCTGTGTTCCCCCTTGCTTATTGATATACCAGACAACCACCATGTTGTCCGTCTGAATTGCTATAGTCCTCAGAGGGAGGCATTTCTGAAAGGCTTGCAATATTAGGAGGACCGCTCTCATCTTTAGGACATTTATGTGCGATTTGGTCTCTGTGGGGGACCACATGCTTTGAACAGTCTTGCCCTGAAAATACCCCCTGAACCAGCAGTGAGGCATCCGTCACTGTGGCCTTGGGCCAAAATGGCCTGTCCAGAAATAGGTCCTGAGACTGAAGGCATCAAGCAAGAGGATTCCTGCACACCTGAGTCAACTTTATTGTCACTGACATGAGCAGTGACAGAATAGACCACTGGACTGCTAGGGTCCATTGGAGAACTCCCATGTGATACCTGGCGAGAGGCACGAATTGAATGGTAGCCATCACAGGAGCCTATTGTTTTGAGAATCAAATGAACAGGCAGGAGTGCTAAATCCAACAAAGCAAGAGACTTGATCCCGAATGTGTTGGACTTTGTAGGGAGGCAGTGCTGCAGTCTCTTCTGATACCATGTCCAGCAGGACTCCTATGAATTCCAGGTTTTGGCTCTGAACTAGATTTGACTTGGTAGATTCACTGTGATACCTCTATGCTGGGAAAGACGGAGGACATACCTGGTCACTAGTGTTGGTCGATGGGAGCCATGAAGAGCCAGTCATCCAGGTATGGAAAAACCTGGAAACCCTGCAGCCAGAGATGAGTTGCCACCACTGCCATACATTTGGTAAACACCTGGGGAGCTGTGGTGAGTCCAAAGGGCAGGGCTCTGAACTAGTAATGATTGGCCCCTAACAGAAAGTGTGTCGCCTGGAGCACCTGGTGATCTTTATAGGACAGTATACATCCTTGCGATCTACTGAGCACAGCCAATTGTCTTTGCACAAGAGAAGCAGGATGGACTGTACAGTGACCAGCCGGAACTTGGACTTCTTGACAAAAAAATTTAGCTTGCTGAGGTCCAGAATCGGGCGCAGGTCCCCGGTCTTTTTTGGCACCAAAAAGAAGTGAGATTAAGTTCTGGACCCTCATTGTCTTGTTGGGACCTCTTGAATGGCTCTCTTTCGAAGGAGATCTTGGACCTCAAGATAGCCCAACTCCCTTTGGCAGGGTGGGAGAGATGTCCAAATTGGAGGGGGCTGAGAGAAAGGGAATGGAGTAACTCCTGGAAATAATTTTTGCACCCATTGATTGGAGGTGTGACTTATCCAGGCTAGTGGGTGAAAGGGAGCAACGATCCCCAACTGCCTCCAGGGCAGAACAGTCAGGGAGCGCCTCAGGAGTACTGGAAGGGCTTCTCAGAGAAGGACTCTCAGGAGTCCTGGTTTTGCAGACCCACTCTGCCCCTAGGGCACCGTCTACCGTTGAATCCCCTGCTTCAGCCTATGGAAGAGAATTCTTGGGAGTGTCCTGAAAGGAAGAATGAGTCATCCAGAGCCAAAGCTTATTATTCCCCCTCTGGGTCTTAGAAAAGGACCTCTGGAGAGTAGAAAACTTGATCTCTACCATGGAAAGAGTCTTGCCTTCCTGCTCACTGTGGATTAAGGCTTCCTTAACAGATGGTCCAAAGTGGAACCATTAAAGGGGGTATAAGTGAAAGATGCCTTAAAGGTTTCTGTAAACCTGCAGAGGTGAAGCCAGGCATGCTGTTGAATAGCGATTCCAGTGCCTGACGCTCGAGAGGTGGCTTCCACAGTATTGAAGATCAACCTCATTAAACCATTGGCTAAAGAAGAGTGGACAGCTTCGGAGAGACAAACTTGAGGCTCTCTAGGGGCAGTAACTCTGACAGGGAGGTGGTAAGCTCCGAAACCAAATCCCTCTGAAGCCAGGTAAAATCGGTGAAGCAATTAGTAGCTCTCGGACCAAAAGGTAGCGGAGGCAAATGCACGCTTTCCAAAACGGTCATTTGCCTGAGACTTCCTGTTCAGGGGATGGACTGAGGAGCTTTGTTCAGCTAGCTCCTTTTTCGTAGCAGCGGACACCACAGTGGCATCAACAGGGACTCCTTTACTCCAAAAAGGCCTATCTTGGGCACAGGTTCCATCATGTCTGGCTCCTTCCAAGCCCTGCTGGCGATAAGGTCCACAAGCTCATCAGCGGGGGGGGGGGGGTGACCCAGGTAAAAGACGGGCCCGTGCTGAACACCCTTCAGGAACATAGACTCCTCTAAGATAGGGAAGACCATCCGCCTCTCTGTTTGAGAACTTCTAGGAAGTCCCCAGAAGGAAAACTCCTCATGAGGAAGTCTGGAGGACCCATCTCCCTCCTCAAAATCTATGTCCTCTGTGAGGAACTCTTTGGGGCAGTATAAATGCCTCTTACAAATTCTCTTCTGAGGGGATCTAACCTTAGATCCTACAGCCCTATGACTTAAAGAAGGAGATCGGCTCCTACAACAAAGATCCAACCTCCTGGAGGACCCAGAAGGGGAACCCTCAACAACAGGATCCGACAGGACTGCTGGATCTGACAACCTGGTGGGATCTGAAGGCTTGGAAGCAGTGCCGGTCGGATACGGGATGGTTTGCGCCTGAAGGCTTCAGATCAGCCAAAAACTTAGAGCAGACAGTCTGAGCCAAAGCCCTTGAAACAACAGACCTCGGATATAAAGCCGAAGAGACTGGGCTTGGATCCGGGGAGCCGAGAGCCTTGGCTTTCTTGGAAAAGAAGAGGACTCCCCACAGGGATGAGGAGGTCTCTTACTAGGCTCCTGTGAGGGTTTGGACGGGGAGTCCAAAGGAGCCCTTCAGCAAAAGGTTGTTACGGTGCTCTACTAGGGCCCTGGTGTTGAATGCAGCACAGATGTGGCATTCAACCTCCAAGTGCACAGACCCCAAACAGCAGAGACACTCCTCGTGTGAGTTGGAGCAAGGCATCTTCCAACTCCACGAAGAGCAACTTTAAAAACTTGAAGGCTTTTTAGCCATCCTAAGTGACATTACCCACACTCACAAAGAAAGGAAATGGAATTGTCCATTCCCGTCATGGTATTAGAAATCCCAACGATCTGGAGAAATAAAAAGGAACGTAGTTTTTTTTTTTGTTTGTTTTGGAAAAGACCAGAGAAGAAAAAGCATGAAGAACCACACACTAGGAAGGGGGATGGGAGAACCTATGTACCCCAGAAACTGTTAACAGGGAGGGGAGGAAGAAAAGTTAACTGATGATAGCAAAAAGCAGGAAGAACACCCTAAAGGGAAAGAGACAGGAAATAGCCAAGGAAAAACAGCACTTCTCTCTATATCCTATGCATGATCCTGAATCACGTCTGGAGGGATTCAGCAGCAAACGAGATCTGAGGGCTTGAAAGTAGCAAGGAATTATGGGAAGGGGAGGAGTTTCAGCTCTGGATCTGTCTAAAAAGTTGCTGGCTTGGATCAGAGGTCGGATCCTAGACCCACCTGTGATAAACAATGACACGGATAGCATCAGATCAAGTATTTCTGCACAGGCTTAAAGGAACACTGGTAAAAATAAGTTACCATTATTAAGGCTAAGGCAACCCTACTGTTAGTCTTTGAAGGAATGATTTGCACATGATGCAAACAGCCAACAAAAACAGAATCAGGTTCTCATTGTATAGCAGTTTCCTTCTGGGCTTACCTCAAACCCTACAACAACTAACATTTAAATCTAAATAGTGAAAATGATTCAAGAATAAAATACTTTTATGAAAACATAATTTCAATCTTCAACAAGCAACCCTCATTAGCAAAGAAGGTTTTACAGACAGGACTAGGAGCTGAAGAAACGTGTTAAGCTGCCCACAGCACCAAATGCCTTTTATAGTTAAAATAATTTTCGTAAAGCTAAAAAAAATCTAGTCTTGTGTTAAATTAACAATTGAGTAACCCTGTTTGAATCACCAGTGGTAATCTCTGAAAAACTGATTTTTAAAAGTAATTGTATGTAGGATTAAATTCCTGTACAATGAAATAGAATTTAAGTAGGAGATACATACTGCTGTTCTTCTAGTGACATTTTCCAAGATGTCTCCAAGTTCTTTAAGGTTCAATTTTAATAGAGCAGTTTCTTTTCTTTTAAGATTGCCTTGCTCTTCACACTTTTGCCATTTTTCCTCCAGCTGTGTATAATCTCTATTAAAAAATAAATTCCAAAAAGTTTAATTATGTGAGTAAATGTTATTAATAAAATATATGCACTCAAAGTAAACAACGTATGTACTCATATCAGTTTATCTGTGGAGGAGGGCTCAGATGGTCTACATTTGAGATCCTTTTTTGCAACCATTAATCTAACCTCTTCTCTAAAATTATGCATTCATGGGTGAGAATGACTTGCTAACATCACCATTAAGTCACTCACCACAGCAGGGGTCAAAGTCTTACCCATGAATCCGGCAGACTGGATGCTCGGGGACACACACATACACACAAAACTGAGCACATTCTGCAAGTCAAGGTAACAATGAAGTTATAATATGGAATAATACTATTGTATAACTGGCTTATCACAACAGTAGGTGATGAAGTGTTTGCTAATGTTATAGTGAAAACTTGAGGGAAGTCTGCCAAAGACCAAGGTCTGATTGTCTGGCCAAACTCTGTGCTGAGCACCCCCTACCCTTCAGATGGACTGACACTGCCTTGATCTCGGATGTCTTCATATACTCGGCAGAAAGATGTCTGCCCAAGCCATCTTTGATACTTTCTTGTTTCTCCTTAGGCCAGTGTCAACCTGGGTAAAAGATGCTACACAGCCAGAGTAATTTATCATCATTCCTAACCCCAGACCCAGAGAGTTCTAGCCATCCCGTGGGACTAGTCCAAAAAGAAAGTATAAGAAAAGATTCAACAGACAAAAGGGGGGAATGGGTGCCCACACTAGTCTTAGATTCTCAGGAAGACAGAGTGGATGGTGGGAAGGGTCCCAAACTGCAACACTAAACCACATTCTATCGTAAGTCGGTTACATAGCCGAGTTATGTTCAGCATGTGTATTACTGTTTTCAGACAAAAAGCCATGGAGAATGACCAAAGCTGATTCTCTAATCTGAAGATTAGCTGGACTACTGGGTAGAACTTGGGGGCAGGAGAAGCAAGCCCTTTAGTATAGAAGTAAATGCATCTCTAGTTCTAAAGATAAGGCCCAACTTCTACTGTTTTGGGAAGGAGTTGACTGACTATCATGTGGATGCAACTAAAAATGCCCTGTGCTCTATCTCCTTTCAGGTAAGCTACAGCAGTAAAACCAAGACGAAAACTTCGGCAACCCGAAGAAAACAAGTCCCAAGCTACAGCAGTAGTCAAGATCCTAGTACAGGGTGTTTTGACCTTTCTTTGCAGAGGTTTGCTATCAGCCTTGTGACAGAATATAATACAGTGAGCTATTTATTTAGAAAATATTTTACTTGAAAACAGGATTTTTTTTTGTTTTCAGGAAAAGTCACAGTCTAGGTCTTTCTAGTGCCTGTTTTGTCCAGTTAATATCTCATTTGCCTATGAACTCCACCCCCTTTGTTTTGAGGAAGAGGGAAAGAACAGTTGCTGGACAGTTTGGCTTAGGATCACTTCAGTAATAACTGTGGGCGTGAAGGAATAGGGGTGTTGGTGCAGAGTCATACAATCTCTGGGAAATATCAGGAAAGGTTTTTTTTTTTTTTTTGGTAACATCAAGGCTTGGAAATTCAGGACTTCTGTTTGGAAAATTTTTCTAAGACTACTGCTGGTTCAAATGGTTGCTAGGTCAACTTTTCCAGCATAAATTTAAAATCACAGGCTGGAACCAAAGTCCATCCTTGACAGATGGCCTGGGTGCTTGGTTTGGGGTGGTGGAATCTAACAGCAGACAGGCAGAAATGACAGAGGTGCACCTCCACTAGGGCATATGCTAAGCCAGTAAGAGAAAAAAGCTGAGAGAGAGTTAAAAAAAGGACAACTGTGCAACAAGTTACCATAATAGTAGATGTCTGAGTAGTTCACTGCTGCTGCAGTCCTGACCACTGGCACTTCAGCTGCAGGATTCCTGAATGTCTGGCCTCATTTCCATGGCTCATTACTCTTCCTCCTCCAGTGGTTTCCCATGTTTTCAAGGGGACTACTGCACAAGCTATTTTGGAAAAAAGCTACTTCGGCATCTGTTCAGTGTCTCAACGCATTACAAACTGAACATTTATTTCAGGGCAAGATCTGAACTGGTTAGAGGTGTACTGCTGAATATACTGCAATCCAGCATCTCTATTCCATCCACCCCTGCATGACAGACCTCTGGAATTCATCCCAATTATGACTACTTTGTTTAGGTTACTGCTGCAGAACACAGTGCAGTTGTGCAAGACCTTACCATACTAATAGATTGCTGTTGTAGCACTGTCTCCCTCCCACCATACCCTGTCTCACTGTGGGGCATCCAAAGCTGACAGGAATAATCTTATCCTTAATATATCCTTTTCTCTTTGCCCTTACAGGGTCTCAAGTCTTCTCAGGTCTGGTAGGAATTGAGGAGCCCTATTTCTAACCATTGTCCTCTACTATAGCACAAGGGTCTTTTCTACTGAATATTCTTCATAGTCTTTCTAGGACATATTTTGTTCTAAAAACCCTGTTCTGAATTATCACTTGTGACATAGGCAAATGTAGATTTACATAAAGGTAATCGAGCCATATTAGCAAGTTCACAAATACAAACATTATACTATAATCTAGGCAACATTACATAAATAATTCAACTCATGTCTTCTCAAACAAAATTCCTCCTCCAAAATATTTTTCTGCATGTATGCTCCCACAATTTCCATTTTTTCTCTACATTTTACTCCTGCCCTTTTCTAAACATCCCATCTCCTGTTCTTTTATCTCTATTACAATATTCACTACTATATTTTGATTTCTATTTTCTAGTAATTGCTTTTTTGGCAGCCACCAGAATTCAACTTAACACGACCTTACTATGTCTGGATTGTCACAAACACCCTCACAGAGCAAATGACTACTAAAATTTCTTTACTCTGATTATAGTCTGATCAGGCAGCTGTTTGAAGACCATCCACTTTTTAAATGTGGTTTGAAACTAGTCTAGTTCTATTTATACACAAGGCAAGACTGGGATGCATTTCTCTGGGGGACTTTAACTGCTGGCCCCAAGTGTTCCACAGGAGCTGTTGTAATGTCCTCAAGTGTAATCTGGCTATTAAAAACATTAGGATAGCTGATGCCATGTGGCCAAAATCAAGGTTTGGCTGGCAATCCACTTGGGTAAATCTATTTCCAGACACAGATCTATGCTGTATGGATCAGGCTTTAAGTTTTGTTAAGATCTGAGAAAAAAAATCCTGAGCCAAATCAGCCCAATCTTAGGAGGGAGGTAGAAATGGACTAGGGACTGCCGATTCAAGAAGTGGCACCCGATACTTGGCACAGACCTCAGAGATCTAGGTCTTCTGAAGACGGGCAACTAAATGGGATTGGAAGCCCTAAGGTGGACTTCCATATATTTCTATTTCGAGGTACGGGCATCCTCCTCGACTAACACCAAGATGAAACTGCTCTCCCTATGTGTAATGATCAGTTAGTGCCTTGAAACAGACATGTCTACCCTGTCAACTGTATACTACTTTGGCGGTGGCTTGGTCTAGTGGGACGTACTTGGAGCTGATGGCACGGCAGCCTCCAAAGGTGCATTGCCAGAGGCTTTGTCTGTAAGACATGTCAGGGTAGAGGGTTAGAAGAGCACCTCCATATAATCAACATCCTTGGATCTAGAATCTTAACAGGAATTGCTCGACTCCCTTGGTCTCCCTTATGCCTCTACTGTTTTTTCATTTTTTCAAAGGATATCCACATAGCTTGCTTGAGAGCCTGAGGCTGTTGGTTTCTTCATGTTACGTTAGATCTAGATGTCATTATGTTTGCTTTGGGTCCGAATCCCTGACAAATACTGCTGTTCTGATGTCATGTTCTAATCCCCAAAAGTAAGCAGATAAGTTGTGGAGTCTAAAAGAAATTGGATAACTTAAATCCACCAACTAACAGTGTTGGATATGCCCTACACACCAGTGCTAGGTGTACACCATATGCCTACAATATCTTTACACAAATTCAGAAAAATGACTTCAGTATCCAGTGGATACTTACCTGATCTGCTCTTTTGGCCAAATTTGGGCTGACACTTCAAATGCTCTCTCTGTACTGAAAGGTCCACTGTACATCAGTGAACATGGTACGAAAGAGCTAAAAATGTTATGGGTAGATATCATATTTATGCTAAATATTTGAAAGCCTCTGAAGTAAAGGTAATGTCAGCACAGCTGAAGAGAGGATTATCAGCACTGAAATCTTGCCAGATGTCATATCTTGGCCATGACAAAGTTCCCTAAAGTTATGACTGAACACAGATCCACATGAACATATAAAAATATTAATTTGTTTTGAGAACTCTGAGCAGCTGCTGGAGTCAGAGGAAAATGGTGGAAAAGGAGTGAATACTGCAACAGTGAAGACAAAGACATCTACTGTTACTGGTATGATTTGTCTCAACTGCTCTATGTCCATTTCACTGTTGCAGTACTCATTACATTAGGCAGACTGCCAAAGTTCAGAAAGAAGCTTGGGAGGAAGAAGGACCAGCATAGCTCTTTAGGAAGCCATGAAGCCATCCAAGTCTAGCTCTGGAGATTCCATGCAACTTCTAGTGCTTGGTAAATGTATGCAGAGAAGTCAAGATAGCTGCCTCAAGAGCAAAGTTAGTATCCAAATCCTTGAAAATGGCACCAGAAAGTGGCACAGATCTAGAAGAATGAGCCTTAACAGAATAAGTAAGGTTCTTACCAGGAAATGAATAACAAAAAAAAAATAGCTTTTGAGATCCAAGAAGAAACTATTTGCTTAGATACAGCTAATCCTAAGGACCTAGGATGAAAGGAAAAACAAAAACAAAAAGCTGATCAGATTTCCTAATACTCTTATTTCTTATCCAGATAAGATCTGGGTTGTCTATGCACATCCAATGTGTGCAGCACCTTCTCACTGGCAGATTGTGGAGAAGGGAAAAAAGTGGGGAAATGAACATACTGATTAAGAGACAACTCATTCACCACCTTGGGCATAAAAGAAGGATTAGTACGCAAGGACACCTTGTCCTTATGAAACACCAAAAAAAGGGACAAGCCATAACGGCTTGAAGCTCAGACACCTGTATGACACAAGTAAGGAATAACAAAAGTACAGTCTCTTCAAAGAGCAATGTTGCAAGGAAGCTGAAGCTGCAGACTCAGAAGTAGCCAGAGTCAGTTTTTCCAAAACAAAATTAAGATCCCAGGGAGGAAGAAAAGGCTTCCTGGGAGACTTAATATGAAGGATGTCAAGAAATTGTTTAGCTTCAAATCTAGAAGCTAAAGGAGGTGATAAAGGCAGGCAACGATAACTGACAAGTGGGCCTTAACACAAGAGTAAGCCAACCTAGCATTGAGTATTTCACTAGATGAGAGAACCAATCATCCATAGAAAGTGGATCCAGATTACAAGAAAGATGCCAAACATAAAACTTCTTCCATTTGGATAAGTAAATAAATTCCTGCTTGAGACAAGGTAGAAGAGGAACTACAAATTCTAGGGGATGTGCATGTTGAAGCCAGACTAACTTCAGAAACCACTGAAACTTTCTCATGTGGAGTTTTGCCAGAGGGAGCACAGGGATGGTGGAAGCCATGTACCCCAGAGCTCTCAGAAATTCCCTGGCTGTTATAAAGGCTAGAGGGAGAATTTGAAAGAAGGAAATCAGTGCTAAGGCCTTGAGAGGAGACAGGGATACCAGCCTAGGTAGAGTCTGTATCCTGTACCCCAGAAAAGCATGGGCTTGAGAAGGAGTCAGAAAAAAAAAACGTTTTAAAGTTTATCATGAACCTCAGGCTTTACAGAAGAGAAACGGCAAAATGAAGATTTTGCAACATGATCTCTGGAGAGAAGGAAACACGTGGATTCCCTGAATCCTGTAAAAAACAATCACAGGATTGAGGCATTTGGTGAATACCCCTTGGGGCAGTAGAAAGGCCAAGAAGCAACAGAGAAACTTAAATGCTTCCTGAAAAGGGGGTGAATTGGGATATGGAGATAAGCATTCTGGGAGATCCAGAGACATCATGTAAGCCCGAGGAAGCAAAAGAGGGAACAAAGTGTGAAGGGACAACATTCAAAAACAGGGAACCTTCAGAAAGCACAGTTGTGTACACTTACCATAAATATAGATGTTAGAGTGTATTGACTGTTGCAGTCATCACACTTGGGTTATCTGCCTGCAGGTATCCCTCAGTCGGCCCGAATACCATATACTTTTATCTGATGATAAAATAAAAGAAATAGTAGGGATAGAACCCAAATTTGGATTTAGAAGAAATAAAAATCTGAAAGACATTTTAACACAAGAAAAGAGTAACCACAAGAAAAGTTCCATTTGTCAAGTAGGTACAAAACCATGTGGGCTATGCAAGGCATGTCACTGTATTAATAGAGATTGTTTTTAAGCATCCAGTAACAGGGAAATTATTTTATTTTAAAGCAAAAGCCAATTGTAGAACAAAGAATATAATTTATTTAGCTGAGTGTCAGCAATGCAAAGCATTTTACGTGGGAAAAACAAATAATATTTTTAAAGTTAGAATTTTGCAACATCTTTCATGCACTGAACCAAGAACCAGAAATATGCATAATGCACTTTATAAACATATAGAAGTAAATAATGACCATCAGTTTAGATTTAGAGCTATTGCAAATGTATTTCCTAGTATAAGAAAGGGTAACTTTGTACATGCCACAGAGAGAAGAAGCAAAGTGGATAATTGAGCTTTTAGCCCATAGGACACCAGGACTAAATGAATTTGTTCCTATGAAACCCGCCCTCAAAGATAGGAGGGTGCAGTATAAATTTTGATTGGTTGGAAACTGTTTTGAATTAGGTATTTAATTGCGACTAAGATTGTTTTTATTTCATCTGAAGAAGGGCAGAGCCCAAAAGCACTTATCTGTGTTAAAAACTGCTTGTTGAATTTTGCCTTGTCATATTAAATTAGTGTTTTATCGAAGGATTGTGGTGGTCTACATTGGTTTGTTCGCTAAAGAATGAAGGTGAGATAGACAACTTAACACTGGTTCTTGAGACCGGAAATTTCTCGGGCCCCCTCTGCCTCTGGGGGAAGATGAGTCCTGAGTGCTCGGGCCCCCTCTGCCTCTGGGGGAAGATGAGTCCTGAGTGTCCCGGGAAAACTGAGATTTCCAGAACCGCATCTTCTTTGCCCTTCATTGATTCCTAGAGAAGGACTTTTGAGGGGGCGGAGAAGCAGATTTTGTTAGCAGACAGTGTCTTTCCGTTCTTCTCACTCTGGACCAGTGTCTCAGGCACAGACTTCCCAAACAGGGAAGAACCATCATAGGAGGCATAGGGAGACTTGACATAGCCAGGCATGGTGCCTCATGGCAATGCAAGACCCAACCCTCCCTGGTGGCTCCCTCTGTAGCATGGGAAAGGAGATGCCTGGACATGTTCGCTACTGCTTTTAGAGTGGCCATTATCGCAAATGTCTTCTAGCCCTCCAACATGGACTCCAGGGGTAACAGCAACTTTGTTAACCAGATCACGCTGTAGTCGGATGACATGCACCATATAATTCAGCACCCTTATTGAAAAGGTTACTGAATTATACACCTGCTTCCCCAGTCTATAGTCCTCGCCTCCTGGTCAGGAGGATGGACCGTAGAGCTCTCCTGTGTGAGCTCTTTCCTTGCGGCGGCTGCCACAACCATAACGTCTACTGGGGATCTCTTACTCCAGCTAGTCTTGCCTGGTGGAGAATCAAGTATCTTGTCTGGACGCTTGGGAATAGGCTTCACGGTGTCTGGTTCCTTCTATGCCTGAGATGTTATAAGGTCCAAAAGCAGGACACCCAGGAGGGTAGATGGGCCCGTGCCCAAATGCCTCTAGGAACACTGAGCCACCCAGAGTTGGCTTTTGGGTGAACCACCTCCCCCCGCTGGTGAAGGAGTTCCATGATGTCTCCAAAGGAGATATCCTTGGGGGGTGACCTGGAGGAACCTTCCCCTTCCTCCAAGACAGTGTCATCCGTGAGGGACGCAGGAGAGGAGTCCACGTGCCTCCTTTTGCACATCTGTTTGCGAGAAGCCTCCTCAGTGGGACTCTCTGGGAGGGACTTGTAAACTTCTTGTTACTCTTGAATGGGAGCTCCCGGAGGCAAATCGAGTACAGGCTGTCCCAGAAAGGACAGGAAGGTCGGGGTCTTACCCAGAGCTGAGGAAGTTGGATCGGAATCCAGGGACGAGATGGTCAGGGGTCTCAACGCATTCGAGAGAACCCTCTCCATCATGTCAAATGGCAAAGGGGAGCAAACATCCTGAGAAACAAGAAAAGGAGCCGCCCCCCCTCGGATCCGACAGGGGAGTTGCAGCAGAGACTGCAGGAGTCCAGATGCTGATAAGGAGACTGCGTTCCAACAAACTCGGATCTGACACTGAGGCTGAGGCTCCAAGAGCTTGGATCAGACACAGTCAAGGCAATAGCCAGCGTTGAGGTACAAAGTCGGCCCCAACCCCACCCCCCTGACCCTGAGTCTCCTCGGATCCAAAGACTCCAAAACAGACGGTCGAATCGGAGGAGGAGTTATAGGGGTGAAGAAAGGCTGGGAGCTCCCCACTCCGGAGGGAGAGAGGGCTGGCAAGACTCCCATCTGGATCTGGGTGTGGATGAACTTCCACATCATCCTGTTCATCTCCGCCATGCTAAGGCTACAGGTCACCAGGAAGAAGAAGCTACCAACACCGGCCGGGAGAGCCGATTAGGGGAAGCTCTAGATGGTGACCTAGATACCTCCAGCTCAGTGGAGAACCTGGGTGATCGGAGCAGAGGTGTACTAGGCCTAGGAGGGATCTTAGATTTTGATGGAGGCCCTGCTGGAGCAGAGCGGTCCAGAGACTATTTCCTAATTTTGTCCTTCCTGTGCTTGTCTACTTCCCCAGACCACAAGGCAGGAGTTTGAGTTCCAGAGGCCTGGGGGGAAGCGGCAGTAGAGGATGCTGCCGAAAATGTAGTTATCGGGACAGCCGTCCAGTTTGAGGGGAGAATTAAAAAGAAGTTATGTACTCCCCATAACGTTCCATCCGAGTAGGTAACTTCATTTGTCAGCAACCTGTGGGTATCGGATCCGTCCTGGATCCGAGCTTGAACTTTCCAAGCTAGAGATCCGAGCTCCAAGCTCCTTCACCTTACCCATAATACCCTGCTACCTCCCTCCAGTCCTCAGATCGAGTTTGCCCAATTACCAGACAATACCTGAATATCCTAACCTGATGCATACCAGGACTGAATCATTCTATCATTCAGGTAACGAAAGCCAGGTTAGGCGGAAGGAGGGGGGGGGGGTCGGTTGCTAACAAATAAAGTTACCTACTCGGATGGAACGTTATGGTGTGTACATAACTTCTTTATCTGAAGTAATTAACTTCATTTGATCACCAACCTGTGGGACAGAGTCCCCAGCTACCAAAAAAAAAAAAAACTTGGGAGGTCCTCAAGGAAGAATATTCCGGAGCACTGCAGAGTCAAAGGCCGCCCTCCCTCTGGATATCAGATCTAATTTATAATGCGAAATAAAGGTATGAGAAGAAGCCCAAGTAGCCGCAGAACACATGTCATCCAAGGGAACTCTTGACCAAAACGCAGAAGAGGTAGCCATAGAACGGGTAGAATGAGCGTGAACCCCCAAGGGCTCCGGCCGACCAGAAATTTTGTATGTGAGCAAAATGCAGTGAGATATCCATCTAGCTAGTCACCTTTGTTACTGGTTTACCCAAGGATGGCTTAGCAAAGGAAACAAAGAGCTGCTCCAACTTGCAAGAGGCAACTGTTCTGTGCAAGTAAAAGCACAATTGTCTATGCACATCTAATGAATGCAGTCTGTACTCCCCCTTGTTCGATAGCTAGGGAAGAAAACAGGCAGATTAATGGATTGGTTGATGTTAGCCTTGGAAGCCACTTTAGGTAAGAAGGAAGGAATAGTCCTGAGGGATACTCTGTCCTTATGGAAGACAAGATACGGGGGTTTAGTACAAACGGCCTGAAGCTCAGATACCCTTCTAGCTGAGGTAATAGCAGTTAAGAAGGCAGTTTTCCAAGACAAGAACTTTAAGTCAACAGAAGCTGCAGGCTCAAAGGGTGGACCAGTTAGAGCCTGAAGGACTAACGTTAGGTCCCATGGAGGAACCGCATTCTTGACAGGTCTTAAAAGAAAAGTGCCCTTTAAGAAAGTCTTACAGATCTTAGTGGAAGCTAAAGGACCAAGATTGTCCCCTATGTGGAACTGGGAAATGGCCGCCATTTGAACCTTCACAGTAGAAGGACTGGCCCCTTGATGGAAAATGTGAGAGAAATTCAAGTACTGCTGGAATGGGAGCCGTAAAAGGGCCCAAATTCCTATGCCAGGCCCAGATGGAAAAACATTTCCATTTACGAGAGCTTGAGGTCGTCCAGATTTGGAGTTTTCAATCCTGAAGGATGAGAGATCAGATCAGGAATGGGATCCAAGATCCAAAGAAGAGCTATGAGATGAGACCGTAGGTACGGGAACCAGGTTTGACGAGGCCAGAATGGGGCTATGAGGATAACCTTGCTCCCCAACCGACAAGCTTTCTGTAAGAATTTTGTCATTAACGGGAGAGGAGGATAAGCATAAAGAAGACCAGATGGCTAAGCATGAACTAGATCGTCTCTGGGGCTCTCCCCCGGCAGGGGAATTAGAGCGAAAAATTCACTGCACTTTGCGTTCGAAGGCAATGTGAAGAGATCGCAGCAAGGTTGACCCCATTTGAGGAAGATCTGTTTTGCTACTAAGGGGTTCAGAGACCACTCGTAAGGCGAGAGGATAGTTCGACGGCTTGGCTGCTAAAATGTTGGACCGACCCAATTTGTGTGTTGCTAGCAGAAAACGTTTGGTGGATATCGCCCACTCCCAAACTCTCACGGCCTCTTGGCAAAGAGGGTAAGACCTGGTCCCCCCTGCTTGTTGATGTACCAGACCACTGACATGTCTGTCAGAAATGCAATAGTCCCCGGAGGAAGAAGAGCATGGAGAGCTTGCAACGCTAGAATCACTGCCCTCATCTCCAGAACATTGATATGCAGAATGGTCTCGAGTCCACGTGCCTTGGACAGTTCTGCCCATGCAATGCCCCCCCACCCCAGGTGAGAAGCGTCCGTTTTCACCGTGGCTTGGGGTTGAGGCATCAAAAACGGCCGCCCTTCCTGAAGCTCTCGGGAATGGAGCCACCAAAGTAGGGAGCCCCTTCAAACTCTGCTGAGGGGAATCGGGGAGTCCAACGGATGTCGAAGGATGGACCACTGGACCTGTAAGGTCCATTGAAGAACCCTCATGTTCAAGCGGGCTAGGGGTGAAAGGTTGATAGCTGCTGCCATGGACCCTAGGGCTCTCAGGACTAATTCCGCTGGTGGGGCCGGAGATTGTAGAAGTGCTAAGACGTGGAGAGTTAAGTTGCGGAGTCTGTCTGATGTCAAGAAGACCTTGGACTGAAGTGTGTCTACTCTGGCCCCTATGAAGTCCAGGACATGAACAGGTTGAAGGGACGATTTTTTTGTAATTTATAGTGATCCCCAACTGGTGGGCCAAGAGCAGGAAGCAATCCCTGGCTGGGCATAGTAGATGCCTGGTGGGAGCGGCGAGGAGCCAGTCGTCCAGGTAAGGAAAGACCTGTATTCCCTGAAGCCTCAGGTGGGCCACTACAACTGCCATGACCTTGAACACCCTGGGGGCTGTGGTGAGGCCAAAAGGGAGGACCCTGAACTGATAATGACTGGCCCCCAACCGAAAGCGGAGAAACCTCCTGGATCGCCTGTCCATGAGAATGTGGTAGTACGCATCCTTGAGGTCCATGGAGCACATCCAGTCATTCTCCTGCAGAAGGGGGAGAATAGATTGAAGAGTGACCATCCGGAATTTCTCTTTGGCAATGAACAGGTTCAATGTAGACAGGTCGAGAATTGGTCTCAAGTCCCCCATCTTTTTTGGCACCAAAAAGAACCTGGAGTAATTGCCCGACCTGGACTGGCCTGGGGGGACGTGCTGGATGGCTCTTTTTCTTAGCAGCTTCTTTATTTCTAAAGCTGCCACCTCCCGCTGACTGGGTGGAACATCGGGGAGGCGCCTCAACTGAGGGGGAAGATTTATGAAGGGGATAGAGTAACCTCTGGATATTATTCGGAGCACCCAGCGATCTGTCGTGATGGACTCCCAATGTGCTAAGTGTTGCGAGAAACACCCCCCGACTGCCTCCAGGGAGGAGCAGTTGGGCAACCCCTCAGGGTTGCTGCGCGGGTCGGAAAAAGATTCCCTCGACCCGAAATTCTTCGGTCCCCCTCTGCCTCTGGGCCGGCATCCACTTTGTCCTCCCCTGCCTCTGAAGGACAAAGGGTCTGGAGCGTAATGGGACTGCTGGGATTTCCGGAACCACATCTTCTTTTGTCATCTCTGGTTCCTGGAAAAGGACCTTTGAGGAGCCAAGAAGCGGATTCCGATGGCAGACAGCGGTCTTCCCATCTTTCTTGCTCTAGAGCAGTGTATCGTGGAAGGTCTTGCCAAACAGCATAGAACCATCAAAGGGAGCGTTTGCGAATGACGCCTTGAAGGGTTCCGCAAATTCGGAGCCAGGCGTGATGTTGTAAGGCGATACCTGCTCCGCTGGCTCTAGCTGCCCCCTCCGTGGCATGGGAGAGAAGCCGCATAGATGTGTTGGATATCGATTTTAGAGTGACCATGCGAGCCGAGAAAGTTAGCTTGTCCTCGGCTGACATGGACTCAGAGGGAGATCCAGCGTACTCTTACTAGATCCCGCTGAAGCCTAATCACGTGTGCCAAGTAATTCAGTGCCCTTATGGAAAAGGTGGCTGAAGCAAACATCCGCTTTCCGAAACGATCCATCACCCGAGACTCCTTGTCGGGAGGATGGACCTAGGAACTATCCTGTGCCAGTTCCTTCTTGGTGGCAGCTGCCACCATCATGGTGTCTTGTCTGTCGGGGGACTAAGGATCTTATCTAGTCTCCTGGGGAATGGCTCTACAGTGTCCAGCTCCTTCCACGCCCTGGTAGTAATTAGGTCTACCAGAGGGTTGGCCGGAGGGGACACCCAAGAGGTAGACGGGCCTGCGTCAAACGCCTCCAGAAACACTGACTCATCCAAGGAAGGTTTCTGGGCTGACCACCCCCCTCTAATGCACAGCATCTCCATAAGGTCTCCAAAGGAGATGTCTTCGGGGGGTGACCTCCATTTCCTCCAAGTCAGTGTCTTCCGTGAGGGAAGCAGGGGAGTCCAAGTGCCTCCTCTTACACTTTCGTTTGAGGGGGACCTCCTCGGCGGGACTGTCCGAGGAGGGCTCACCAACGGGGTCATGCTCCTCTACAGGAACTAGATGGGGCATAGACGCAGGCTGTCCTGCCCATCTGCGAGGGAAAGGCGGGTGGATCCGCAGCACGAGCCGGGAACCTCGAATCCCTTGAGAGGACACTCTCCACCACGTTGAAAGTCGATGGTGAACCACTTTCCCTGGGATCAAACAGCAGCCCCCTCAGATCCAACGTATGGATCGGCGTCGAAGCGATCAGACCTGAAAGGGAAGTGTGTTCCGACTGCATCTGAGCCAAAGACACACTCACCCCTCCGGATCCAAGGCTCGGTTCACGGCCCCAAGAGCTCGGATCCGAAAAGGGACCCGATAAACTCGAAGGTAAGGCCGGCGTCGAAGTAGCGATTACTATCTGTGCCGACTCCCTGGCTCCGAGGCTACTCGGATCAGACGGCTCCGAAACCTGATAATGGATCGGAGAAGGAGCAATAGGGGCAAAGAAGGGGGCCGAGCTCCCCCAAGGGGGGGGGGGGGGAGGCAAGAACACTCCCATCTGCATCTGGGCCTGAAGGAAGCGACGCATCATCCAGTCCATGTCCGCGTCAGAAAGGCTTCTTGTAGACCTGGAAGAGGCCGCCGAGGCTGGCCGGGAAGGTGGCCGGGGCTCTTCCTCCGGCTCCAGAGAGAAACGTGGGGAACGGAGCCAAGAGGTGGAGGACCCGAGAAACCTTCAAGGGAGAATAGAGCTGCTTAGCCGGCGGGGCCGAGGGGGCTGAGACGGCCCACCGCTTGTGACTCCTATGCCTCTCCCTGTCTTTGTCTCTCTCTCTCTCTCTCCCTCCCTCTTTTTCTTTCTAGGGTCCCTCTCTCCCTGGGACACAGTGGGAGGTTGAGTCCCAGCCAGGGAAGCAGGAACCGTTGGCTGAACAGCCGCGACTGGCGCCACTGAGGGAGAGGAGGAAGAAGTAGAATCTGCGGGTAAAAGGCCCGCTAAGATTAACTTGTTCCTCCTGTCTCTCAAAGCCCGGGGGTTAAAGGCGGCACATATCTGGCAGCCTGATGTCAAATGTGCAACCCCCAGGCAAAGAACGCACAGAGTGTGGCCATCGGCTGGGGACAGCTTATGGCCACACTCAGAGCATTTGGAAAAGATGGCCTTGGGGCCTTCGGCCATGTCTACCACAATCACACTCCCTAACACACAGATAAGGGGAAGGGGAATACACTAAAGTTAAATTAAACTAAACTAGTCTAAGGGATCAACTATCACACGCACACATACACACTTTTTAAACTGGCAAAAAGGTAGAGAAAATTCCTATCCTTATCTTACCTAATCGCAAGGAGCTCGTCAATCGTGCTTACAGAAGCCATGGCAAATGAGATCTGAGGACTGGAGGGAGGTAGCAGGGTATTATGGGTAAGGGGGAGGAGCTTGGAGCTCGGATCTCTTGCTTGGAAAACTGCCGGCTAGAATCCAGGACTGATCAGATACCCACAAGTTGCTGATTAAATTAAGTTAACTACTTCAGATCTGATGGTTATACCCAGGATTCTGCTTGTTAGATAGGAGTTTCCATCCTTTGTGGAATTGTGGGCAAACTCGATCTGATGTTGGTGACAAGCGGATTACAGGTAAGGGGAGGAGCCTAGGCTTTGGATTTTAAAGTCTAAAATGGCCAAAGTCTGATCCGAAGATGCATCCATTGAGGAATGGATGGTAGAGACAACATCAGATCGTATATTTATTGGTATTGCTTACTGTACAGATTTTGTAGATCAGCACGTACATAGCCCACTATCTTGAGTTCCACTATTAAGCTTTCATCTTTTGACATTTACTAAACCATTCCTGTTTCATGTACCACCATAACTGTGAACGTTCCTTTTTTTCTCCTTTATTTCTGGTCATAATTCTTACATACTCCTGATTTTGGCACTTTGTGGTGACCTGTTTTCTGTCTACTTTTGGTTTGATTTCCTTACCCACTTGTGTCTTTCGGCATTTCCCGGTTAGGGGTCGCCACAGCGGAACTCCGGTCCGCTAATGATTGGCAATAGATTTTTACGTGCTGAGTTGCCGGCCCTGACGCAGAACCTTCGACGAAGGTACGCCCACTCACGCATGACTCCACACAGAAGACGCTCTAGCTGAGAATCGAACAGGACAACGTCTTACTGTGAGGCGGCAATGTTACCGCAGCACCACCACCGCAGTTGATTTCCATACCCACTACTTTCTAAAATTATTTTACTAATCTGATCAAAGAAACCAGCTTAAACGTTTTTTTTTTTTTTACAGTTCAAAGCTTTCACTGCGACTGTATATGAATGAACGTCTATAATATAGGGCTGCAGGTGAAAAATGTTCTGTCTCCATATACAGCTGTGACACAAATGTCAAATACGGAGTGAGATTTCCTTCTGTTAAACAACCATGGTCTAAAAAGTCTCAATCAATAACCATTTGTTTTAAGGAAGAATTGTCTTTGGACATTGTATGTGTACACATAACATGTATTTAATGACCGTTTTATGGAAATGACACTTGAAGTACAGTGAAAACTAGGCCCAGTGGTAGTCTCCTTTACATTCAGTATCAATAAAGGTAGAAGAAAGAACTCGGGTCTAGCAGTCTACCATTTTTAGCTTAAACTACAGATCCAACTGGAGAATCTGAAGTAGAGGTTTTGGCCTCTTCTACTGCATTTTCTTGGAGAACAAGGGTGAAGGACAGGCACTCGGCTTCTATTTGTTTTTTAGAGGCAAAGAAGAAAAAAGAACTCTCCTCCCTCAAACTCCGTCATGACTTTTTTGGTTCCATAACCACCTAACTGGTTGACAAAGTACAGCTTTGTACCTACCATAAATGTAGATGTTCGAGTGTAAACACTGCTGCAGTCATTACACTTCGGTGATCTTGCTGTCAGACGGTTCCCCAGTCGGACTGAGTTCCAAAGTCTTGGTCCGGCATTGGTTGCTGTTGCCTCCTCCCTGACATCAGTGCAACAGGGGCATACAAGATGCAGCTGACGCCATTTTCCTCAGTTTTTCTTGCCCCAGATGTCAGGTGCCCCCAAATAGGTAGGCAATTCAAATTGCTAGTAAAATATACAAAAGAAAAGCAAACAACCATTTTTTAGTTACCAGCAAATACTCCCCATAGGTAATAAAGGGTAGATGACCTAGGTAAGTACCAGAAAGTAAGAGGGGAAAGAGGAAGGGTAACCTGGACTGCAGCAGTGTTTACACTCCAACATCTACATTTATGGTAGGTACAAAACTGTACTATGTTCATCGTGTTACACTGCTGCAGTCATTACACTTGGGTGGAATCCCAAAGCTGAGGTAGGGAGGCTGGATCTATAAGGCATTAGCGGTGGCTATAAGGCCCTGCAGTACAGCAGTGGCGAAGCCAGCTCTGGATTTGGAGTATAAATGCAAATGGTAATGTTTGGTGAAGATATGCACAGAACTCCATGTTGCTGCTTCCAAAATATCCTTGGTAGGTACTTCTCTGAGGTAGACAGTTTAAGTGGCTGTTGCCCTGGTGGAATGAGATCTAATGCTGCTAGGTACAGGTTTCCCATGGTGGGTATAGCAGAAACGTATACAGTGTCCTATCCATTTTGAAATAGTCTGCTTTGAAATGGCTTTTCCCTGTGCTTCTGCAGCATATGCTACCAATAATTGCTCAGATTTTCTGAAAACTTTGGTTTTGTCCAAGAAGAAGCGTAACTGTCTGTGAATGTCCAAAGAATGTAGTAGTCTCTCCCCTTTGTTCTGTGGTTTTGGATAAAAAGTTGGCAAGTGAATAGTTTGGTTTAGAGCCACATTTGATACCACCTTTGGCATAAACGTAGGGTTAGTTCTTAAAGACACCCTGTCCTGGTGGAAGATGAGGAAAGGTTCCACTGCCATTAGTGCCTGTAATTCTGAAACTCTTCATGCTGATGTTATTGCCAGTAGCAGAACAGTTTTCCAAGAGATGTATTTTAATTCTGCTGTGTTAGCTGGCTCAAAAGGAGGTAAAGTTATTTTCCAAAACAAAGTTGAGGTCCCAAGTTGGTGTGGGTGCTCTACAGGGCGGTCTTATGTTTTTAGCCCCTCTGAGGTACTGTTTGAGCAAAGGATTAGAAAAAATTGGTGGCTCCGTGTTGTAATGATCAGAGATAGCCGAGGCGTGGATCTTGATGGATGACAAAGAGAGGCCCTTGTCCAGCATCTCAGTTAAGTATTGAAGTATCTGAGGAACGTTTGGGACAAGAGGGTCAAGGCTGTGCGCTTAGTTACAGGCACAGAATCTCTTCCATTTATCAGAGTATACTTTCCTGGTGCTAGGCCTTCTGGCCTCCAGAACGACATCCATAACATCTTTGGAGAGAGGCATTGCTTGCTTGACTAAGGAATTTTCCATGCAGCTAGATTTAAGGTCTTTAGCTGGCTGTGAAGTATCTGATTGTTGTGCTGTGTCAGCAACTGTGGGATATGAGGCAAAATCCAGCTTGGTTCTTGTGCTAAGTTCTTTAAGATTGGGTACCAGTGCTGGCGTGGCCAGTCTGGTGCAATCAGGATCATTTTTGGCTCTTCCTGCCTGGCTTTTATGAGCACCTTTGGAAGGAGAGGTAAAGGAGGGAAAGCGTATACTTGTAGTTTTTTCCAGTTGAATGAGAGGGCATCCACTTTCCATGCTTGTGGATGGTAGCTCCTTGTGCAGAATTTCTGTAATTGGCAGTTCTTTGGGGAAGCAAACAGATCTATGTCCGGGCTCCACCATTTTTGTGTTATCATTCTGAATATTTGTGGGTTCAGTTCCCATTCGTGTGGGTCCATAATGTTTCTGCTTAGGTCGTCTGCCAGTGTATTTTTCTCTCCTGGCAGGAATTGTGCTTGCAGATGAACTTGGTAGTTTAGAGCTGTGTTCCACAAGGTCATGGCTTGTCTGCAGAGGGGGTAGGAGTGTTTGCCCCCTTGCTTGTTTATGTACCACATAACTGTGGTGTTTGTCTGTCTTTAGTAGTAATTGTCCTGGATGCAGCAGGTCCTTGAAAGCTATAATAGCATTTTGTACAGCTAGCATCTCTTCTTGATTGATGTGGAGATGTCTTTGCTCTGTGGGCCACTCCCTTTGGATACATTTTCCTGCCATGTGTGCTCCCCAGGCGTAATCCGATGAATCTGTTGTCAGTGTTTGCCTGGCTGTGGGTTGAGTGAAAAGCTGTCCCTTGTTGACATGACAAGCTTGTGCCCACCATCGAAACTCCTGCTGTAGGGAAGGAATTAGTTGCATAACTGTTTCCAATCTTTGACAATGTTGAGACCATACGCTCTTTAGGTACCATTGTAGTTTCCTCATATGCAGTCTGGCATACGGAATTAGTAGTATGCAAGATGCCATGTAGCCCAAGGCCTGCAGAATTTTTCTTGCAGGGAGTTACGTCTTTGTTGCCATTAAATGAGAATATTGAGTCAGGTGTCCTTGCTTGTTTGGCGTGAGATAAGCCATCTGGGCCGTTGTGTTCAAGCTGGCACCCAGGAATATTATCTGTTGTGAGGGCACTAGTTTTGATTTCTTTTCGTTTACTGTGTACCCCAGGCAACTTAACTTTTTTATGTATGCCAGATGCTTTAGTAGAATGTCCTTGCTCTCTGCTTGAATCAGGCAGTCGTCCAGGTATGGATAAATTTGAATTCCTTTTTGCTTGCAAAATGCAATTACTGGTGCCAGGCACTTTGGGAAGACCCTGGGCGCAGTAGATAAGCCAAAGGGCAGTGCAGAGAACTGATAGTGCATTGAACCAGCTAGAAATCTGAGGTATCTTCTGCAGTTTTGTCTGAAGGGACATGCAGGTATGCCTCTGAGGTCCAAAGTCATGAGCCAAGCTTTCTTGCCCAGCATGGGAAGAAGCTGCTGTAGTGTCAACATCTTGAATTTCGGAACATCCAGGTAAGTGTTTAGTGAAGAAAGGTCCAGAATGGGTCTCCAGGCTTTGTCCTTTCTGGGAACCAGAAAGAGTCTTGAGTAAAATCCTTGTCCTTGTTCCTGTGGTGGTACCTTTTGAATAGCTCTCATGTCCATGAATGCTGTAACTTGTTTTTGAGTCTCTGCCCATTGATTTGGTGGCAGATTTGGCATTCCTTTTAGCCTTGGCAGAGTGTGAAAGTGGAACCTGTAACCTTGAGATACAATGTTGAGAACCCATTTGTCTTTGGTGATGCAATGCCAGTTGTGATAGAAAAGTGCCAGTTTTCCTCCTAAGGGGGCTGAAAAGAGAGCTGTTTGGCAGCTGCAGTGGAAAGTCATTGAGGCTGCTTTTTATAAGGTTGAGGCCTGTCTTCCCCTTCTTTCTGGCCTGGTGTACCCCATTTTCGAAGCCTGTAAGGGTCTTGTGTCTGACCTCTACCTCTTGGACGTCTGTATCTGCCCCTTTGAGGTCTATCTGTGACTGGAAAGGACCAATTCTTTGTTGGCCAATTTCGCTAAAACGAGGAGGCTGAACCTGTAAGAAATCTTTCACCATTTGCATAGATTTTGCCTTATCCTCCATCTTCTTTAATACCTCCTCTGCCTTAACTCCAAACAGCACATCCTGCTGCAAAGGTGCATCCAATAATTTGACCTTAACATGATCTGGTAATGTATGTTCTTTTAATCAAGCATGCCTTCTAATGACAGAGCCTGTAACTGCTGCTCTACAGGAGGCCTCTAAGGAATCAAACCCACATTGCAAAGTATGTTTTCCCACTTGTTCAGCTGCATGCAATAAATCCTGCATTTCCTTAAAGTTAGGAGGATCTGAATCTGGAAGCATCTTTTGTTTCAATTGAGACATCAAAAATTGCTGATATTTTAGCATGTGAAACTGGCAATTCAAGGCTCTCAAAGTTGCAGACGTATATACCTTCTTTCCCCATCTGTCTAATGCTCTGGAATCTGTCAGAGGGAACTGTTTTTTTTTTGCTGATGAGGCCTTAATCCCTTTGGGTCCCTGAGAAATAGTTTCAGGGTCAGCAACAGGGCTTTTGTACAGAAATTTGAGAGAGTCAGGGACTCTGTAATATCTATCAGGTTTAACTGGGGCTGGGGATGAGTCAGGGTTTAAACTGGATAGTGTACACATCATCCAAAATATCTAAAACTGGCGGGATAGCAAGGGGTCTGTGTTGAGCATTTGTTTCTTAGGCATGGAAGCCTGTCCTAGAGAGTTGTGCCTGTTTCTTTGCTTTTAAGGGGGGCTTAGACTTAGCAGAGGGTTTAATGATCAACTGGGTAGGTCTGAAAACACGGTCTGTAGCTGTGGATTGCTCAGCTACTTTGGTTCCCTCTGTAGGGTTAGGATCGGAAAACTGAAAACCTAGTGTGTCCGAAGGCCCAGCCAGCTCCACGTGGGAGTCGGAGGTGGTCTGTGGTTCTGTGGAAGTGGTCTTCAGGGGCTGCGTAGGCGCCTCGCTGAAAACGGGAGAGCCGGCGACCGGCCTAGAAGAGGCCTCGGCATCAGTTTTGGGCCTCGGATGCCTGTCCTTGTGCTTTTTATGCATTGCGGTTGTCGGAATTTCTGACGGCATGGTGTAATTGAATTTTCTGCCAAAATAATGTCGGGCAAAATCAAACAGACGTTTAATAGTGCGGTTGTTAAACCTAGCACAAAACAGACAACCAGTGACGTCGTGGTCAGGGCCTAGGCATGGAATACAATAGGAGTGGAAATCCTTAGGAGGTATTTGCTTCCCACAAGAAATCCAGATATTAACTTTTATTGACATCGGTCCGAGGCAAGAAAAAGTTTCCCCAACAGGGTACTTAGCTTTATTGAAGACTTCGGTTCTGAAATCGAATTTGAAATCTCAGGAGTCGGCCGACCAACACTTGCAAAAGTACAGTTTTGTACCTACCATAAATGTAGATGTTCGAGTGCTAATACAGCTGCAGTCATAACAGATGGGTAGGTCCTCGGTCGGCCGAATTCCAAAGTCTAGGTCCGGCGTCGGTTGTCGTTGCTTCTTCCCTGACGTCAGTGCGACAGGGGTATAAAGGAACCAGCCAACGCCATTTTCTTCAGTTTTTCTTGCCCCAGATGTCAGGTGCCCCCAGAAGGAAGGCAATACATACATTTGTGTAATAATGCAGTGCAATAAAATCAAAATACAGTAGTTGCAAGCAAATACATCATAAATGAATACCCCAATCAGGTTGTATGAGGATGTGTTAGCCTACAGGCCTGTTCCCAGAGGGGAAGGATGGAGGGAAACCTGGACTGCAGCTGTATTAGCACTCTAACATCTACATTTATGGTAGGTACAAAACTGTACTATGTTCATCGTGCATACAGCTGCAGTCATAACAGATGGGTAGAATCCCAAAGCTAAGAAAGGGGTGGTAGGAACTAGGAGGAACTAGAAGGAGCCAAAATGCCCTGCAAGACTGCAGTGGCAAAGCCTGCTCTGAATTTGGAGTATAATGGTAGGTTGTAGTGCTTGGAGAAGGTATGCACAGAACTACAAGTGGCTGCTTCCAAAATATCCTTGGTAGGAACTCCTCTGAGGAAAGCTGCAGAGGTGGCTGTGGCCCTGGTGGAATGAGTTCTAATGCCTGTAGGTACAGTTTTGCCATGAAAGGAATAGCAAAAGCGTATGCAGTGGGCTATCCATTTTGAGATTGTCTGTTTGGAAATTGGCTTTCCTTGAGCTCCTACAACATAGGATACAAAGAGCTGTTCTGATTTCCTGAAAGGCTTTGTTCTGTCCAAATAATAAAGCAGTTGTCTGTGGATGTCCAAGGAATGTAGCAATCTCTCCCCTTTGTTTTGAGGATTAGGATAAAAAGTAGGTAAACGTATGGCCTGATTTAAAGCTACCCTGGATACCACTTTAGGCATAAAGGACGGATTGGTTCATAAGGAAACTCTGTCCTGATGGAAGATGATAAAAGGCTGGACAGCCATGAGAGCCTGTAGTTCTGAAACTCTATGAGCTGAGGTGATAGCCAGAAGGAAAGCTGTTTTCCAGGACAAATATTGCAAATTTGATGAGGCAGCTGGCTCAAAGGGAGGCAAGGTCAATTTTTCCAGAATGAAATTAAGATCCCAAGCAGATATTGGTTGTTTCCTTGGAGGTCTTAGATTCTTAGCCCCTCTGAGGAACTGTCTTAAAAGAGGGTGAGAGAATAAAGATGGATCAGTGTTGTATTCTGCAGAAATGGCTGAGGCATGGATTTTGATGGAGAAGAATGAAAGTCCACTGCTTAGCAGCTCAGCCAAATATTGTAGTATTTGAGGTAAATTCAGTTTTCCAGGATCCTGGCCCTTTTTCTCATTCCAGACACAAAACCGTTTCCATTTTGCGGAGTAAGCTTTTCTAGTTGATGGCCTTCTGGCCTCCAAAATGACATCCTGCACCTCCTTGGAGAGTAGGGCCTGTTGTGATGCTAAGGAATCTTCCATGCGGCTAGATTGAGTGTTTTTAGCTAGCTGTGAAGAGTTTTGAAGCTGTGCTGAGTCAGAAGAGACATTAGAGGCAGGGTCCATGGTGGGGAATGCGTCAGGCTCCTCAGGAGTGGGTACCAGTGTTGCCTTGGCCAGTCCGGAGCAATGAGAATCATCTTTGGTCTGTCTGCTCTGGTTTTCAATAGGACTTTGGGCAGCAGAGGAAGGGGTGGGAAGGCATAAACTGTCATTGATGTCCAACTGAAAGAGAGAGCGTCCACTCTCCAGGCCTTTGGATGGAAAATCCTTGAGCAGAATTTTGTCAATTGGTGATTTTTGTGAGAGGCAAAGAGATCTATGTCTGGCCTTCCCCATTCTTGGATTATTTCTGTAAAAACTTTTGGATGCAATTTCCACTCGTGTGGATCTGTCATATTCCTGCTTAGGTTGTCTGCCAGCGTGTTTTCCTTGCCTGGCAAGTACTGTGCTTGTAGTTCCATTTGTATGTCCATGGCCATGTTCCAAAGTGACATGGCCAGTCTGAATAGGGGGTAAGAATGTGTTCCTCCCTGTTTGTTTATGTACCACATAACTGTGGTGTTGTCCGTTCTTATCAATAGTTGACCTGGTTGTAGAAGGTCCTTGAAAGCTATTATAGCATTTATTACTGCTGGCATTTCCTTTTGATTGATGTGAAGGTGCTTTTCTTTTTGGGACCATTTGCCCTGAATGCACCGATCTGTCATGTGTGCCCCCCAGGTGTAGTCCGAGGCGTCTGTTGTGATGACTTGATTTGCTTGAGGCTTGCTGAATGGGAGACCTGTGTTTGACATGCTTGAGCCCACCACAGAAATTCCTTTTGCAGACATGGGATTAGTGGTATTATTGTTTCCAAACTGTGGCTGTGTTGAGACCATATGTTTTTCAGGTACCATTGTAGTTTCCTCATATGCAGCTTTGCACTTGGGATTAGTAAGATACAAGATGCCATGAATCCCAGAGCCTGCAGGATTTTCCTTGCAGTCAGCCTGGTGCAATTTGCTAGTGCTTTGAAGTATTGAATTAGTTGCCCCTGATTCTCTGGTGTGAGGTAAGCCATCTGGGTGTTTGTGTCCAAATTGGCACCCAGGAAAATTATCTTCCGAGATGGTATTAGCCTTGATTTCTTTTTGTTGACTGTGTACCCCAGAGAGTTCAACAACATTATTACATAAGCCAGATGTTTCAAAACAATGTACTTGCTGTCTGCTTGGATCAGGCAGTCGTCCAAATAGGGGCATATTTGTATCCCTTGAAGTCTGCAGTAGGCAATAACTGATGCCAGGCATTTCGTGAATACTCTGGGTGCAGTAGAAAAGCCAAAGGGCAATGCAGAGAATTGATAATGGGTTGATCCTGCAAGAAATCTGAAGTACCTTCTACAATTTTGTCTGATTGGGACATGCAGGTATGCCTCCTTGAGGTCCAATGTTACCAGCCAAGACTCCTTGCCCAGCATGGGAAGAAGTTGCTGTAGAGTGAGCATCTTGAATTTTGGTACGAGTAGAAATGTGTTTAGGATAGGTCCAAAATAGGTCTCCAATCTTTTCCCTGCCTTGGTACCAGAAATAGCCTGGAATAAAAACCATGACCTTGTTCGTGTGAAGGTACCTCTTGAATAGCTTTCATGTTTATGAGATCTGTAATTTGCCTTTGTGCCTCTGCCCTTTGATTGTGTGGCAGGTTTGGCATGCCTCTCATTTCTGGAAGGGTGTGAAAATGAATTTGTAGCCTCTGTTTATAATGTCCAGGATCCATTTGTCCTTTGTGACAATATGCCAATTTTTTGAAAATAATGCCAGCTTTCCTCCTAAGGGGGCTGCCATTTGAGACTTGCTTGGCATGCAAAGGGGAAAGTCATTGAGTTTGCTTTCTGAAAGATTGCGAGTTATCCTCACCACCTCTGTGTAGGAGCTTGCCATTGTCTGCCTCTATACGACCCTTGGGATTGTCCTCTGCCCCTCGGGCGCCTGTATCTGCCTCTTTGGGGTCTGTCCGTGGCAGGAAAGGACCAGTATTTTGAAGGCCAATTTCTACTAAAACGTGGGGGTTGAACCTGTAGGAATTCTTTCACAGTTTGCATTGATTTAGTCTTTTCCTCCATTTTCCTTAATACCTCCTCAGCATTAGCACCAAACAGTACATCCTTTTGAAGAGGGACGTCCAGTAATTTAGCTTTAACATGATCAGGCAAGGCTTGTTCCTTGAGCCAGGCATGCCTACGTATGACTGATCCTGTAACAGCAGCACTACATGAGGCCTCTAGAGCATCAAAACCACATTGTAAGGTATGCTTACCCACTTGTTCTGCACTATGCATCAAATCCTGCAACTCCTTCAAGTCTGGTTGTTCAGGTTGTGACATTTTACTTTTCAATTGTGATAGCAAAAACTGTTGGTATTTTAGCATATGGAACTGACAGTTTAAGGCCCTCATGGTTAAGGTAGCCGAGGTATATACCTTTTTTCCCCACCTTTCTAAGGATTTGGAGTCTCTCTCGGAAGGTAATTAGAAGTTATGTACTCACCATAACGTTCCATCTGAGTAGGTGTATTCATTTGTCTGCAGCCTGTGGGTTATGGATCCGATATCGGATCCGAACCGGCATGGTTTACCAGCTATGGATCCAAGCTCTCAGCTCCTCCCCTCACCCATAATGCCCTGCTCTACCCTCATGACCTCAGATCGAGTTTGCCAACAGCAAGAACACCCTGAAAAGGGTAACACACCATATGCAGGAAACTGAAAGGCCAGGGGAATGAATACACCTACTCAGATGGAACGTTATGGTGAGTACATAACTTCTAAATCTGAAGTAGGAGATTCATTTGTCTGCAACCTGTGGGACAGAGTCCCCAGCTACCTGAATCTTGGGCGGCCATCATGGAAGGATATTCCGAGCACCGGAGCCAAAGGATGCTCTACCCCTAGATGCAAGATCCAACTTGTAGTGGGAAATAAAAGTATGAGATGAAGCCCACGTGGCTGCTGCACAAATATCATCTAGAGGAATCCTAGCCTTAAAGGCTGCCGAGGTAGAGACTGACCGGGTTGAATGGGCGGTACACACGGGCCTTCCTGAAGCTTGATAAGCCAATAAGATACATTGTGAAATCCAGCGAGACAGAGAGACTTTAGAAATTGGCTTGCCCAAATTAAATTTAGTAAAGGAAATGAACAACTGGTCGGATTGCCTATGACCAGCCGTTCTGTTTAGATAAAATCTAAGTTGCCTGTGAACATCTAAGGAGTGAAGCTTGTATTCACCTTTGTTTTCATATTTAGGAAAGAAAACAGGGAGGTTAATGGATTGATTAATGTTTGCTTCAGAAGCTACCTTAGGAAGAAAAGACGGATTTGGTCCTGAGGTAAACACGGTCCGGATGAAAGACCAAGTAAGGAGGTTTAGCTGATAATGCTTGGAGCTCTGAAACTCTCTTGGCCGAAGTAATGGCTACTAAGAAGGCAGTCTTGAATGACAAGAATTTGAGATCTACCGTAGCCGCCAGTTGGTCAAGGCCTGGAGAACAAGGAAAGGTCCCAGGAGGAACCGCTTGTTTTACAGGGGCCTGAGAAGGAAAGTACCTTTAAGGAAAATTTTACACAACTTGGCCGACATGAGTGGACTGGAGTCATGACCAATGTGATAATGTGAAATTGCCGCAGTTGTACTTTGACTGTGGAACTGCTGGCACCATCGTTAAAGAGAGTGGTTAAGAAATCAAGCACTAAAGGAGAGGAACTGTGAAGGGGTTCAGGCCTTGCGCCCACAAAGAAAACCGATTCCATTTGCTACGGTAGACTTTCCTAGTGGACGGTTTATGAGCTGCCACCAGGATCGCCTTAACAGGGAGTCCTGATCAAGAGTGGAACTGGAGCAGCCAAGCGTCAGCTTCAGGTTGTCCAGGTTCGAAGAGATAGGCAGGATGGATGAGATATCAGATCCGAATGGGATCTAGAATCCAAGGGGATTCACCGAGTGAGACCTTAGGAAGGGGAACCAGATCTGTCGAGGCCAAAAGGAGCAATGAGAATCATTCTGCAACCCACCCGAGAGGCTTTCTGAAGAACTTGGAGCATCAGAGGCAAGGGGGATAAGCATACAGGAGACCGGGTGGCCAAGCATGCACCAGGCGTCTCTTGGGGAACCTCCTGGAGGAGGTATCAGAGCGAAAAAACTTGGTGTTTGAGGGAGAGGCAAAAGATCGCATGAAGGAGTTCCCTATGCGTTCCGCTACTTGAGTATTGAGAGACCACTCGTAAGGGGTCAGAATGGTGCGACTGAGCTTGTCCGCCAGGATGTTGGACCGACCCGGAATGGGCATTGCTATTAGAAAGCGGTTGGTGGAGATTGCCCATTCCCAAACTCTCATGGCTTCTCGACAAAGAGGGTAAGACCTCGTTCCTCCTTGCTTGTTCATATACCAGACAACCGACATGTTGTCTGATTGAATCGCAATTTTTCCCAAGGGAAGAAAGTCCTGAAGTGCTAGCAACGCTAAGAGCACTGCTCTCATCTCTAGAACGTTTATATGCAGTAAGGTCTCTGAATCGTTCCACGTGCCTTGGACGGTCCGGCCCGCTAAATGCCCCCCCCCCACCCGAGGCGGGAGGCGTCCGTGGTCACCGTGGCGAGAGGGTGAGAAGCACAAATGGGCGGCCTCCGTGGAGATCTGGGGAGTGAAGCCACCACAGGAGGGACCTTGCAAGCCTTGCTGATCGCAATGGGATGATGCATAGGAAGAGCAAGGTATGACCACTGTACTAAGAGAGTCCACTGGAGGATGCGCATATTGAGCCTGGCGAGAGGAAGAAGTGCTATAGCAGACGCCATGGACCCTAGAGCCCTCAGGACCAACTCCGGAACAGAACTTGAGTGGAGAATGGCCCGCACCTGGAGCTGCAGATTTTGAACTCTGTCCGCAGTGAGGAAGGTTTTAAACTCCTTGTGTCTAACCTGGCCCCTATAAAATCTAAGAGCTGTGTGGGTGCTAGGTTGATTTCTTTGTGTTTATAGTGATGCCCAGACTGGGAGCAAGATGTAGAAAGGAGTCTCAGGCCAATAGTAGTAGATGCCTTGTTGGGCGGTAAGGAGCCAGTCGCCCAGGTAGGAAGACCTGCCCTGAAGCCTCAGGTGGGCCGCTACCACTGCTAATACTTTGGTGAACACCCTGGGGCTGTGGTGAGACCAAAGGGAAGGACCCGAACTGATAGTGACTGGCTCCCAGCCGAAGCGGAGAAACCTCCTGGAGCCTGTCCATTAGGATGTGGTAGTATGCATCTTTGAAGTCTATGGAACACATCCAGTGATTTTCTCCCAGAAGGGGGAGAATAGATTGCAGAGTGACCATTCGGAACTTCTCCTTGGAAACTGCCAGGTTCAAGAGAGAAAGGTCTAAAATTGGTCTTAGATCCCTTTTGGCACTAAAAAGAACCTGGAGTAGAACCCTGATCCGATCTGGTCTGGGGACGGGCTGGATGGCTCTTTTCTTTAGCAGATGGCCAATTGCCTCCGCTGACCGGGTGGAACATCTGGGAGGGACTTCAATTTTGGTAAGTGAAAAAGGGATACGGTATCCTCTGGATATAATCTGGAGAACCCAGCGGTCTGATGTTATGGACTCCCATGGTTCCTGGGAGCCCCTCTGCCTCTCCCTGTCCTCCTCTGCCGAAGGACTGGTTGTCCGAGCAGGCTGGGATTGCTGAACCACATCTTCTTCTGACCCTTTTGGTTCCTAGAATAGGGCCTCTGGGGTGCAGAGAAGCGATTCGACGGCAGACAGCCTTCCCGTCCTTCTCGCTGGGTCAAGGTGTCGCGAACGGTTTGCCAAAGAGGGCAGAACCATCAAAGGGCGCTCGCAAATGACGCTTTGAAGAGCTCTGAGAACAAGAATGACGGAGCCAGGCCTGACGTAGTGACTAGACCTGCCCGCGGCTCTAGCGCCTTCCGTAGCATGGGAGAGTAGGGTATTGGTAACTGATCTAAGAGTGGCCATGCGGGTGAGTGCAGCACTTTGTCCTCCTCCGACATGGACTCTGGGGAGATGCAGCGTATTCTTTAATGAGATCGCTGCATCCTAATAACGCAGGTAGTTCAGAAGGTCGCTGAACTAAACATCCGCAAGCTCCGGGTCCATCATCCGAGACTGGGATGGACTGAGGGACTCTCCTGAGCAAGTTCCTCTTAGTAGCCGCCGACGTCAACATGGCATCTACGGAGGCCCCAATGGAGACGGTGGACTGAGGATCGGTCGGGCCTCTTAGGGACTGGCTCCACGGTGTCGGTTCCTTCCACACCCTGGTGGTAATGAGGTCCACCAGGGGTCGGCAGGAGGGGACACCCAAGAGGTAGACGGGCCCGCTTCAAATGCCTCCAAGAACACGGACGAAGACTTGGGGAGACCCCCCTTATGGAGCATTTCCATGATGTCTCCAAATGAGACATCCTCGGGGTGACCGTGGGGAGCCTTCCCTTCCTCCAATCTTCCGTGAGAGACTCGGGAGTCAATGTGCCTCCTTTACGCACGAATGCTTACGAAGAACATCCTCTGAGGGGCTGTCAGAGGACTCCTCGCAAGCAGCAACTTGTTCCAGGGGAGCAGCTTGGGGCACAGAAGCGGACTGTCCCAAGGGCCGGATGGTGAAAGCCTGACCCAGTGCAGAGGGGCCTAAACAAGTGGGGGTCCGAGACCTCAACACACTCCCATCTGCATCTGGGCCTGGATGAACCTTCTCATCATCCGTCCAGATCAGCATCAGATAGTACCGAGGTAGGCCTTGAGTGCCTCGGAGATCGGTCTCCTCCTCCTCAGGTCCCGTGAAAACACACTGGAGACCGGAGCCGAGGAGGAGAACAGAGGGCCCGATGGTGCTTCGTCCTTCTTCCTAGCATCCCTCTCCTCTGAACCAGAAACGGGAGGTTGAGTCCCAGGAGGAGGAGGGGAGCCGGAGAGGGAATAACCGGAGAATTACCCAAGGAGCGGAGGTCGACCTGCAGTCGCGGCAAGAGACCCGCCAAAACAAGCTTGGACCTCCCGCTCCTTCAATGTTCTGGGGTTGGGTTGAACCCTGCACAAATGGAACATCCAGATGTGAGGTGTTCAACCCCCATCTATTGCACACAGTGTGGCCATCAGCTGGGGAAAGCTTATGGCCACACTCGAGCACTTAGAGAAATAGCCTTGGGCTGCTCAGACATCCCAAGCTAACAAAATAAAAGTTACTAGAACTAAAGTAAAGTAACTAAAAAAGAAAAATCACTCACAGGCCCAACACACACACTACGCTACCAGCGAGGGGAGGGATATAAATTTAAGATTAAACTCTAAAAAAAAAAGTAATACAAGAGGGAAACCTACACTTTCACACAAAATTAACCAAAAATTTTTAAATTTGACTAATTTAAACACTGAATATAGCACTTAGCTGGAGAGCTGGAAAAACAATCTGGTCACCATGCGCGGCAAACGAGATCTGAGGTCATGAGGGTAGAGCAGGGCATTATGGGTGAGGGGAGGAGCTGAGAGCTTGGATCCATAGCTGATAAACCATGCCGGTTCGGATCCGATATCGGATCCATAACCCACAGGTTGCAGACAAATGAATCTCCTACTTCAGATTGGATTTTTAGCAGTGGAGGCCTTAACTCCCTCCCTTGGGGCCTTGTGAGATGGTTTCTGGGTCAGCAGCATGGCTTTTGTATAGAAATTGGTGCGAGTCAGGAACCCTGTAGTACCCGTCAGGCTTAACTGGAGCTGGAGGTAGAGAGTCCGGGTTAAGGCAGGCCTCCGAGTAAACATCATCTAGGATGTCCAAGACAGGAGGTATAGCCAGAGGCCTGTGTTGAGGTTGCAAGAGAAATTCCCTAAGCCTTTTCTTGGAATCTGAATAATCTTGGCCTTCCCAGTGGAAGTGTTCCCTTAAGGTATGCAAAGTTTCCCCAAATGAGTAATCCTCAGGGGGGGGATACAGAAGGGATGGACTCCTCCGCATCAGAGTCTTCAAAAGGGGAGTAAGAATGTTCCTGATCATCAGAGTGCTCTGAAATAATGGAGCCCTGATCAGAAGAGGGGGAATCTTCCTCCACACTGGGCCTTTTGTCCGGTGGGGGTTGAGAACCAGTAATTAAATCCTCAGCCATTTTAAGCATCTGTTTCTTAGGCATGGGGCCTGTAGATGGGCCCTGTGTAGCTTGTCTCAGAGTGCAAGGCTGCTTTAGACTTAGTGAAAGCCTTGATGGAGAAAGAAGAGGAAGGTCTGAAGACACCTTGAGTGGAGGTGGACCTGTCCACATTCTGAGTTTCAACGCCAAGAGTGGCTTCGGCATCTGTAGCCAGGGTGTGGGCCGAGGAGCCTGCGACCTCAGGCACAGGAGACACCGCCAAAGAAGTGTCGTCGGTAGTCAGGGGCTGCGTAGGCGCCTCGCTGAGAACCAGACCACGTGTAATCTGCTTATGCGGGGTGTCGGTAGAGGCCGCAGACCTCATTTGTCGGTCCTTATCTTTGCGTTTTTAGACAAAACTGGAGTCGGAGTATCCGACGACATAATATAATTAAATGCTTTCCCAAAATAATGCTGGGCGAACTCTGCCCGACGCTTAAAGGTGCGCTTGTTGAATGTAGCACAAAAGCGACAGACCGAGATGTCGTGGTCTGGGCCTAAACAAGGTATACAGAGGGAATGGAAATCCTTATGCGGTATTTGCTTCCCACAAGAAATACAATTATTAACTTTGTCTGACATCGGTCTGAGGCAAGAAAAGTTTTCCCAACGGGGTACTTAGCTTTCAAGAAGACTTCGGTTTCCAAATTTTCGTAATCTCAGGAGCTGGCCGACCGGCACTTGCGAACTGCTTCTGCTTCGGGCACCGCGCGGCAAGAAAGACTGAAGAAAATGGCATCGGCTGGTTCCTTTATACCCCTGTCGCAATGACGTCAGGGAAGAAGCGACGACAACAGATGCCGGACCTAGACTTTGGAATTCGGCCGACCGAGGACCCGCCTGACGGCAGGAGAACCCATCTGTTATGACTGCAGCTGTATGCACGATGAACATCTGCTTTTGCTTCAGGCACTGCGCGGCAAGAAAGACTGAAGAAAATGGCGTCGGCTGCATCTTATATACCCCTGTCGCACTGATGTCAGGGAGGAGGCGACAGCAACCGATGCCAGACCAAGACTTTGGAACTCAGGCCGACTGGGGAACAAGTGTAATGACTGCAGCAGTGTAACACTATGAACATCAAGCAGTTAGGTGTTATTAAGATTTCTCCCCACTCTTACAAGTCACCATGGGAGTTCCACAAGGCTCAATTCTAGGGCCACTTCTCTTCAATATCTTTACCAATAAACTTCACAATGCAACCCACCTTGCCTTAACAGTTCAATATGCAGACAACTCTACACTCATCTGTTCTGCACCTACCCTGTCACAGCTGTCTTTCTCAGCTGTGGAAAAAACCTCACAGCTGATCCTTAATCCAAAAAAGTTTAGATTCTACATTCTCATTTTGCAACTTCTGTTACTTTAACAATACCATAATAGCAACAGTATCTCAAAGAAAACTGGTCAGTGTTTTAATTGATGAAAAAATGAAGTTTGACCAACATCTGTTTCATATCATCAAAAAGACTTGCATGAAACTAAGGCTCCATATACAGAATCAAACTATATCTTACCAACACTACCAGACAGTGAATTGTTGAAACTCATCCACGCTCTCTACCGTTATATGCTACCCCATTCTAACCATGCGTCCCCAATTCTAAGCAATTTAAAGAAATAGCAAAACTAGAAGCCTGCTACAACAAAACCAATTTGCAACAAATTCTGCACACAGATCCCATCACTGCACTTCAACAACTAAACTGGTTAGAAATACCCGATTACTTAACCTATACCCAGCTTCTCACTGCCCACAACCTTATATACCAGCCAAATATATGTCATGCTCTTCAAAATTTACTGCAATCTTACACTAACAGATGGGACCTTCGTTCCTCAAACAAATTTTTCCTGCAAGTCCCCAAATCCAACAGCAGCTCTGGGGACTCTACTCCAACTATCGCTCTAAAATCTGGAATTCTATTCCTCAACCTGTCATAGCAGCAGTTAATCTCTCACATTTCAAACAACAACTCAAAGCACCTGAACTACACCCGGCTATACTTATGATCTAGTCCTGGCTAAATCCCATTCTTATAAAATCGTATGCTCCATCCAGCTCTAAACAATCCAAGCCCCCCCCCCCTCAACAGTTTTTCTCTCTCGCTTCTAACAAACTTACAATTCACTCTTTCCTCTTTAATCCCCTTCCTTTCTACTCGCTATGCACCCAACTCATCTTCTCTCCTGCCTCTCATTCTACTTGATATGCATACACCACCACCCCTCTCCTGCCACTCCACCTTACACAACATAACACACCTCACCCTGCGTAACTATTTCCATCTCTCAACTTAGGTCCTTATCCCCCCTTACTCTATCTTTTCACCACATCGCATTCTATTCCTTCCTATCTAACTCAGAATTCATAGCTGTTGACACTTTTTCCTTGAATGTATTAAGCCACTTTTGAATGTTAACTATAGTCTAATAAGTCCAAGATCTAATGTGCTGTTTTGTAATGTTACAATTTGCTATTCCTTTGCTCACTGTTCTTTTGTGGAGCTTTTCACCCTGAGCCTCCATGGAAAATGGGCTCTTGCCCAGTTGGACTTTCCCGATCAACAAAAACAAAATACATTAAAAACTCCTCTGTTAACTGAAAAACTATGGGGTAGTATGCCTTTGAATTTGAATTTCTTCCTTAACAATTTTAGTAAATTAGAAATTGGCTGGCCAAAAAATAAACTTTATGCAAGTGGTATATAAAGTATGTGAGCTTTTATAGCTTTGAAAATTTCTTGGACCTAGAAAAAGCATGTTTTTTAATGACTGTCACAACACTACATGAAATATTAACATTAGCATTTAATGTATGGATGTTTTATTTACATTTTATCAGAAAGTACAACTGCCCCTTTTTAGAATCTAGCATTTTCTGCAGTGTCTTCGACCCGCCTCCAAACCAAATTCTTATAATATTTAATGTTGGCTCAGTAAAGAACAGCTGCAATGTGCACGAGAGTTATGTACCTTTTTTATTTTTAACTGTATCCAGTAACCTCAGTGCTCTCTCCAAAGGCAGTGCACCAATAAATAAAGAAATGCCATCTGGAAGTTGAAGGAAGGACTAAATTAGAGGGTTCAGTTTGTAAACTATACAACCAGTCTGACCTGTCATTAGAAGAGCTATATAATAAATCTGCTGACATATGAGCTTCAGCCAGTGTGTTTTGGTGTTGTTTCAATAAACCTTGAAAAGAAGTAAAGATGGAATCCTGCTGAGACACTCTGGGAACTAGAGCTCTTAAAAAGGCTTTTTTGAACAAAAAAATCAATGTCATATACCTGTTAAACAACTCTGTTATATTATTGACTAGTTAAAGGTAGGGGGAAAGGACCGACTTGGAATGTCAATTGTTAATACCGAGAGGACCATAGTGGTAAAATATATCCCCTCACCTTCAACAGGAAAGAGGAGAATGGCTTCTGTTACCTTCTTTTTCATTCCCAATTCCTATTCAGGAAGCATAAAGTCAATTATTTGCTGGCCTTTATAGGTGACTGACATAGGTCCTTGCTTCAAAGTAATCAAAAGATCTCCTCTACAAATCCTTTAAAGTCAAAAGCAGGTGCAGTATAAATGGATGAACTGGAGATACATTTATAAGTAGAGCTACTCAAGAAGGGCGAGGTTTCAGAAAGCTTCTTCACAATGAACAGTTTGTACTCCCAAACATCTTTTATTTTTAACATTATAATGAATAGTTTGTACTCCCAAACATCTTTTATGTTTAACATTTAACAATAGAAGGAGGAAACTAGTACAGAAGAGAGTAAAATCCCAAGAAGGGAAGACATCCCTGATCAGTATAAGCAAGAAACTACGATCCCTCATAAAATCATCCAAGGCGAGCTTTGAAAGAAAAATTGCCAAGGACTCCAAAGATGACCACAAGGCATTCTTTAGCTATGTCAAGAATCTAAGTGGCAATGCTCAGATCTGCTCGGAGTTAGTGCAGAATGGCACAAAATACACTGAACCGACTGACATCGCCAACATCCTGGCAGACAGGTTCAGCGCAAACTTCACCTCCCTCTCACCCCCAAGAGGGCCCATAACCATACCAGAAGAATGCAGAGTACCTGAAATCACAGACACTCAGGTTAAAACAGCCCTCTCCAAAGCCAAAAACACAGCATCAATGGGACTGGACGGTATCCCAGGCTGTGTTCTACACGAGCTCAAAGACGAATCAACCCCTCACCTAAACACACTGTTCAAACTCAGCCTCTCCACAGGCTACGTACCCATACAGTGGCGCATAGCAGCAGTTATTTCACTCCACAAAGGTGGAGCCACAACAGACCCCGGGAACTATCGCCCTATAAGCCTGACTAGCTTGTTCTGCAAGGCTATGGAGCGCATCATGGAACTCATTAACAGAGACATTGGGAACCTCCAAACACTGGACCCTACCCAGTTCGGCTTTAAGGGTAGATCATGCCTCCTAAACCTGGTGGGCTCCTTTGAGACAGTTACCAAGGCTACAGATGAGGGAAAGGTGGTACACAGCCTACCTAGACCTCACAAAGGCCTTCGACACCATCCCTCATTCTGGTATTATAGACAAGCTCACCAGCCTGAACATAAACCCCTATGTCACAAGATGAGTTGCCAACTGGCTCACGGACAGAACCCACATGGTGAGAGTTGCGGGAGCTAGGTCTGACTATAAATCGGTTACAAGTGGAGTTCCCCAGGGCTCAGTCCTAGGACCCCTCCTGTTCGGCATATACTTCTCAGCGGTACAAGCAAGCACAGGAGGACTATGGCTGACCAAGTTCGCAGACTACTGCAAACTAGGGGCTATAACTTTTAGTTATGTACTCACCATAACTTCAGATGTTTGGGATCCAGCTCGCCTACATTCTGACTGATGGGTTCGGAGCCGATCCCTCGGCTCCGACTCGGCACGCTTATGCTATAGAGCGAGGCCTCTAATTGGCTGAGCTATCTTTATCCCAGGATGCACCACCACTAATCCCCCAGATCTTGTTTGTCCGCATTCATGCACACATGCACAACTTGTTTATATAACATTGTTAGATGTTTCAAGATGAAACAACAGGATTCGGACCTTCTGATATCCTCTGATCTCCAAGGAAGGGGAAGGAGGGTGGGTTATTAGAATGTAGGAGATGGATCCCAAACATCTGAAGTTATGGTGAGTACATAACTAAAAGATGTTATGTGATCCTATCTCGCCTACATTCTGACTGATGGGACAGCGTCCCTAGCACCTAAATCCCGGGTGGCTCATTGGAAAACACTCCTGAGCACTGTGGAACCAAATGAAGCTCGTCCTCTAGATGCCACATCTAATTTGTAGTGAGAAATGAAGGTGTGCGGGGAAGACCATGTAGCCGCAGCGCAAATGTCACCAAATAGCAAGCTTAGAATGAAATGCTACCGAAGTAGCCATAGCCCTTGTAGAATGAGCCTTGACAGAGGTGGAAAGCTCTTTGTTAGAATAAATATAAGCTTGAGTAATACAGTCCCTGATCCATTTGGCAATAGTGACCTTTGTGACCGCGTTGTCCAATTTGTTTTCTGCAAAGGACACAAACAACTGATCTGTCTTCCTTGATTGTTTGGTCCTATCCAAATAAAAACATAACTGCCTGTGGACATCTAGTGTGTGGAAAATAAACTCCGCTTTATTGGAGTATTTTGGGAAAAAAACTGGGAGCTCTAATGACTGTTGCAAGCATAAAGTAGAACAGACTTTAGGAACAAAAGAAGGATTTGGTCTGAGGGATACCCTGTCTGTATGAAAAACCAAGTACGGGGGTTTCACTGACAAAGCTTGAAGTTCTGAAACCCTTCTGGCTGAAGTAATAGCCACTAGAAAGGCTGTCTTCCATGATAGAAACTTTAGATCACAAGTAGCTGCCGGTTCAAAGGGGAAAGAAGTCAAGGCACGTAATACTATATCGAGATCCCATGGAGGTGCAGGATGAGAAATCGGAGGTCTTAATAGAGCAGCACCTTTCAAGAAGGTCTTACACAACCTGTTGCTCATTAAAGGTGGGTCTATGGATTCATGAAAATTAGAAATCGCTGCCAATTGTACTTTGATGGTAGAAACAGAAGAGCCTTGGTTGAAAAGAGAGGTCAGGAATTTGAGTACTTCTGCCATGGGAGTAGAAATGGGGTCCAGGCCCCGGAGTTGAGCCCAGATAGCAAACCTTTTCCATTTGCTAGAATACAGTTTCTTCGTAGCAGACTTGTGGGCTGAAGACGATATGTGCACCACATCTGGATCCAGTGCATGTCTCCTGACTATGGTCGGAAGAGGAGAAGCCAGGCCGTCAATTTTAATGTGTGTAGGGACTGGTGTAGTAGTCCCGACTGATGAATCAGTAGGTCTGGGACCTGGTCCAGGAACCATGGACCTTCCAGAGCATGTTTCCGAAGACAGGGAAACCAGACTTGACAAGGCCAGTAAGGTGCAATTAAGATCATCTTGCTCCCTAAGAGAGATTTTTGAATTACCCTGGGGAGGAGAGGAACTGGAGGGAAGGCATAAAGCAGGCCGGTGGGCCAAGGATGGACTAATGCGTCCATAGGGCTCTTCCCTGGAGCCGGGGTTAGGGAGAAAAATTCTTTGCACTTCGCATTCAGAGGAGTCGCGAAGAGGTCGCAGCACGGAACTCCCCATTCGCTGAAAATCTGCCTTGTAATCGTCATATTCAGAGACCATTCGTGAGGAGAGAGGATGGTTCTGCTCAACCTGTCGGCTATAACATTGGACTTGCCCGGAGTAGCCACTAGGAAGCGTTTGGTCGAGACTGCCCATTCCCAAACTCTCATCGCTTCTCTGCAAAGAGGATAGGATCTGGTCCCTCCCTGTTTGTTCAGGTACCAGACAACTGACATGTCTGAGTGAACAGCAATTACGCCCTGAGGGAGGTAATCGTGAAGGGCTTGAAGGGACAGGAGTACTGCCCTCATTTCTAGGATGTTGATGTGGAGAGGGGTCTCTTCCGGGTGCCATTTGCCCTGGACTGACCTGCCCAGGGAATGCCCCCCCCACCCCGTCTGGGAGGCGTCCGTGGTCAAAGTGGCCGCCGGAGGAGGAAGAACAAAGGGTCGTCTCTGATCCAAATTGGAGGACACTAGCCACCAGCGAAGGTCCCGTCTGCAAGATTCTGTGATCGATATTAGATGATTGAGAGGGAGTTCCTGAAAGGACCACTGAGTTGAAAGAAGCCACTGGAGGATTCTCATGTGTAACCTTGCCAAGGGAACTAGCAGAAATGTGGCAGACATCGATCCCAATAGCTGTAGGCCCATTCTGGCTGGGGCTTTGGACCTGGGGAGTAAGGCTCGAACCTGATTTTGTATGGTCTGAATTCTGTCTGCAGGTAGATAGACCCGCATCTGGTTTGAATCTCTCTCTACCCCTATGAATCTTATTCTTTGAGATGGCCGTAACACAGACTTTGGCCAATTGAAGGTGATTCCGAGGGAATTGCCCAGTGATGTTGTGGCTTGCAGGCTCCGTAGAAGTAGATGCTTGGAGGTGGCAGAAGCCAGTTGTCTAGGTACGGAAACACCTGGAATCCTAGACTCCTCAAGTGAGCAGTCACTACTGCCAAGCATTTGGTGAACACCCTGGGGGCTGTGGTGAGACCAAAGGGCAGCGCACGGAACTGAAAATGACTGCCTCCTAGGCTGAAGCGCAAGTGTCTCCTGGACGTTTGATGTATTTTGATATGGTAATACGCGTCCTTGAGGTCTATGGAGCACATCCAAACACCTTTCTCCAACAATGGGAGAATGGTTTGTAAAGTGACCATTCGGAACTTGGACTTCTTGACTGAACGGTTTAGGTTGCTTAGGTCCAAAATGGGCCTCAAGTCCCCGGTCTTTTTTTGGCACCAAAAAGAATCTTGAGCAAGTCCCTAATCCGATCTGGTCTGCGGGACCGTTGGATGACTCCTTTTGCAGCAGCTTTGAAATTTCTAAGGCTGCGGTATCCCGTTGACTGGGTGGCGGGTCCGGGATTCTTTTGGACTGAGGGGGGGGAACAGAATGGGATGGAGTAACCTCCGGCGATAATTCGAAGCACCCATCGGTCCTGAGTGATCCCTTCCCAGGCCTTCAGGTGCTTGAACGACCCCGACTGGCTCCGGAGCAGCACAGTCGGGCAATCCCTCAGGGACTATGAAAGCTGAAGAGCCACGAAAGGACTCGCGGTCTCCAGTGATGGGGGGCCTCTGCCGCCTCTGGGACGGCGTCTTCCTGATGAATTTCCCCCTCCTCTGCTTCTGGAGGGGGAACCTTCCTGCTGAGAGGGGTAAGACTTCTGCGATCTACGGAACCACATCTTCCCTCCTCTTTTAGACTTGGGATAAGGCCGAAAGGGAGTGGAAAATCGTGCCCCTACGGCAGTCAGAGTCTTACCCTCCTGTTCACAGCGGGTAAGTGTGTCTTTCACCTTGGGCCCAAACAGGGAGGACCCATCAAAGGGGGCGTCGGAGAATGAAGACTTGAAGGCCTCCGCGAAATGACACAGGCGGAGCCAGGCTCGTCTCCGTAGAGACATGCCTGTACCCGCCGCTCTACTCGCCCCTTCAGCCGCATACGAAATGAGCCTCATGGACGAGTTCGAAATGGACGACATTGTAGCCAGCTGAGATCCAACCGTCTGGGCCAGCTCCTCAGGCAGGTTACCCAAGAGGGTATCGGATAGCTCCTTAATCAGATCCCTCTGGAATCTCGTAAAGTGCGTCAGGTAGTTCAAAGACCTCAGAGTAAAGGCCGCTGAACTAAGGGTGCGCTTACCGTACCGATCCATGCTCCTAGACTCCTTATTAGGAGGATGGACGGATGTAGAAGCCTCTGCTACATCTTGCTGGGTAGCAGATGCCACCACAATAGCATCCACAGCCACACCTTTCGTAAGAAACTCTCTATCTGGGGGCGCCGAAAGAAATTTGTTTGGACGAGCGGGCACTGGTTCCACAGAGTCTGGGTGTTCCCACGCCCTTCGACAGATCAAATCCAAGAGCTCGTCGAAGGGCGGAGACACCCAGGAGGCGGAGGGCTGAGCCCCGAAGGCCTTCAGGAACACCGACTCATCAGCACAGGGAGGTTTGGACTGCCAGCCGCCTTGCTGTTTTAGGGCTTCCAGGATGTCTGCAAAGGAGACATCATCAGAGGACGACTTGGGGGATCCCTCTGCATCATCGAGATCGGTGTCAGATGTCAAAGACTCGTCAGGGGAGTCAACGTGCTTCCTCTTGCACGTTTTCTTCCTGGGAGGTTCTTCTGAAGAGGCTTCAGAAGGACCTCCAGGAGGGGGAGAAACCCCAGCGGGGGTAACCTGAGGCCCAGGGGCTCCGCTGTCTGCGGACAGGGGGACTGCCAACGACCCAGTCTCCAAATGTAGGGAAGGAGCTGGGGAAACTGTGGAGGTAGCCAATGAAGATTTGGCTAGAGCACTCCTCATAGCCCTGAAGGCGGGACCACCAGAATCCTGGGAAGGTCCCCCCTCCGTGGCCACAACAGTGGACGGTACTCCCGCCGACGCACCAAGAGGGAGACTTGGGACCGAAAGCATCAATCCCGAAGCCTCCCCCCCAGGGCCGAAGGAAGAAGTCCGTGCACTGAACTCAGACCCAAGAGCCGGAGTCGGAGCAAGGGTCGGGCCTGACCCTAACACCTCCACTGGTTCCACCAACACCTGCTCCAACGGTGCCGAAGCTGTTGGAGGAGGAAGTACAGTAAGGGAGTGGACCATCGGCTCCAAAGCCAAATGGGCTGGAGCCGAAACCATCTTTTGGAACACCGGAGACTGGAAGAGTCGAAGGAGCACCCTGTCGATGTCTGAATCAGACATCCTGGATGATCTCGAGGATACCGATCGGGCCCGAACCGATTTCTCCATCGGCTCCGAAGGGCTCGGGGACCGGCTCTGAAAGGACTCAACAATTATCGGCTCCGAGGAAACCTTCAAGGAAATTTCCCTCAGTGCCGATAAGGACTTCGCCCGAGGGGAAGTGTCTGAGCCGATGACCCTTATCGGCTCCAATATCAGTGGAGCCGATGAGGGTGACCAGCCTCTCGATGCCCCAGACCTCGGCTCCGAAACCAGAGGGGTCAAGGCTGGAGGCATCGAGGCAGACCGTTCCGACCTCGGCTCCGAAGTCCGTGGAGCAGATGGAGAAGTCTGCTTAGTCTTCTTAGCCGTCGGATCCGACTGACTGGTCGGAGCCAGCGCTTTCCTCTTTTTAGAAGGAGACGGAGAGGAAGACAAAGCCTCCTCAAAAGAAGGCTTGATTAATCCTTTGAGGATTAATTTGTTTTTCCTCTCCTGGAGGACTCTGGAGGAAAACGCATGGCATACACTGCACGATTCCTGCAGATGTTTAGCGCCAAGACAATAGACGAGTGGTCGTCCGTTATGGACATTTTGAACCCACACCTCGTGCACTTTTTAAACCCGGAGGGTTTATGTTCTTTAGACATATTGTACAAAAAATAGACAACAGTAAATTAAGAGTTTGTATACACAGGAACAAAATATGCCACTAACTCCGAAAAATATTTAAACTAAAGAACTTTTTTTTTTTTTACACACAAGAAATGTAAGAAAGAGAAAGGGGAAACAAGGAGGGTCAAGACCCTCTAACTCAAACGGGTACTTGACCCACACACAACCACTAAAGTAGTTAGTACAGGGGAAGGCCCCTCTAACTTAAACGGAACCTTCTCTGACAGAAAAATATATGAAAAACTCAATGAAACTATAAGAAACACACTCGTACACAAAAAATAGCCGTTAAAACAGCTTTTGGGTTTAAATGAAGGAAATACTGACAGGAAAAAAAAAGACTATATATATAGTACTTAGCCCAGCCAATGTTGAGACCACGTCCAAGCTCTGTAAGCGGCAAACGAGATCTGGGGGATTAGTGGTGGTGCATCCTGGGATAAAGATAGCTCAGCCAATTAGAGGCCTCGCTCTATAGCATAAGCGTGCCGAGTCGGAGCCGAGGGATCGGCTCCGAACCCATCAGTCAGAATGTAGGAGAGATAGGATCACATAACATCTGACTCTCTGGCTGACACAGACATCCTCCAAAAGGGTCTCACTGAGACGGATACCTGGTGTCAAAATCATGGCCTCAAGCTAAATGCCAAAAAGTGCACAGTCATCCCCTTTGGAAAAAACAAAGTACCCACAAACTACCACATAAGTGGTAGTCCCCTAAATACGGAACGTAGTAAGGGATCTGGGGACCCAAGTAGTGAGTAATCTCACCTTTGATAATCACAATGCCAAAGTGGTTAGAAAATCCTTCTATGTGGCCCACCTAATCACAAAAAGGTTTGCACCCAGATCAGAAGAGGTCATTGTGCCTCTCTACTCATCAGACCCATCATAGAGTACAATGCCCCAATTTGGGATGTACCTTACAAGACACCTGCAACAGCTGGAAAGAGTACAGAAGTACCTCACCAAGAGGATCACTGACCTCAAACAGATGCCACTTGCAGCTTGACTGAAGTAATTACAGCTGTACTCTGTTGCATACCGCCTACTCAGAGGTGATCTCTGCTTGACATACAAGGCCATGTCCAACCCAGAATTGATGGACATGCTCCACCTAAAGAAAAACCTCATCCCCGCGAGCCACATACTCTAGGGATTTAAACCTCACCACAACAATAAATAGGACATGCTGGAGGGATAGATTCCTGTTCCAGAGACTTCCCATGCTTTGGAACAAGATCCCAATCTACATTAGGCAGAGCTCCTCGCTAACACTCTTCAAAAGAAATCTTGAGTGGATGGGAAACTAAGTTTACCTCGGGGATCACTTCAGTGGCTCTGCTGGACAGAGGCACAGGGAACTAATCTAAGGGGGCGGCGAAAGCCAACACATTCTGGCAAGGCTTATAAATGCCTTCGGGCAGACAGCCTAGTACCTACCTATGAACCTATTAACCTCAGCATATCAGAAGTAGGTACCAATAAGGCAGCTGATTTATATGCTTTTGTGGCATTGGTGTCAGAGGAATCTCTTCTGGCATTTAATTGGCTGGCTTCAAATCCATGGTTTTTGGAGCTACCAAAGATTTGAGAGCGGAGAAAACAGCTGTCTCAATGAGATACAGAGTGAGCTCATCCACCATAAAGTTGAGATCGCAAGGGGAAGGCTCAGGCTTTCTTGGAGGGTTTAAGTGCAGGACCCCTTTTAAAAGCCGTTTGACCTCAAGCCTGGACATAATAGGAGAATCAAAGATTAAAGGGAAGACAGGCTGAGATACTGAAAGGTGGGCTTTAGATAAATATTCTAAACCGCCTTTTATGAGCTCACACAAAGAAGATAAAATAAGAGGAACCTCACATTTTATTTGGTCCAGATTTTTAGACGGACACCAGACTACAAATCTCTTCCATTTAACTATGTAGGATTTTCTGGTAGTGGGACTCATTGCCTCCTGAAGACATGAAAGATGTCCACAGAAAATTGATGCCTGGAAGGGATCAGAATCCCATCATCTATAGGGTTAATTGTGGAATGACAGGCTTGGGTAAAGCAATGAGCCCTTCTGTTGTGTGATCAGGTCCACTTTTTGGGGTAGCTTGTAACAATTGCCGCTTGCCAAGAGACAGAGAAGGGGGAACCAATGCTGCCTTGGCCAAAAGTGAGTCACCAGTAGAATCCTTGTTTTTTTTTGTTCTTTTTGGATTTTTACTAAAACTTTTGGTAGCAGAGGTAGTGGAGGAAAAGCATAAAGAAATAGTCTTATCCATTGAAAAGACAAAGTTGTCATGCAGAAAACAGGGAGCCGTTTACTGATCTCAGAGGCAAATGAGTTTTATCTGTAGTGTACCCTACTTGTGAACTATGCGCCTAGGAAGACCTGTTTGTTGAACATCCACTCATGGGAATCTTCAACAGACTTGCTGAGGTAGTCTGTCAGGACATTGTCTTGGGAGGGAATGTATAGTGTTTGAAGAAACATGTTCACCTTGATGACCAGATTCCAAGCAATCAAACAACCTGTACAACTGGTAGGATCTTGCCCCATCTTGCCAATTTATGCACCACAAGTCTGTTGTGTTGTCTGTGAATACTCTGAGGTCCTTGTTTCTAGAGATGAGAAAAGGACCTGTAGAGCTGAATGAGAGCCTGCCTCTCTTTCAGGTTGATGCATTTTGTCTTGAGGCTGGGTTGCCAGCAACCTGGGACTTTGTGAATACCCAGCATGTTCTCAGGCTTCGTCAGAGGCATCTGTGTGCAGCCCTTGACTGAGCATGCACCTTGAAGGGCAGGCCTGGATTAAGGTTCATATGTACCATCCACCAAAGGATCTCCTTCTTCAGAAAAGATATACTAGAGCTGTCTGACAGGGGGTGAGTGTGTGTTAGGACCATACATTTAAAAAAAATGCCACTGTATTTTACTCATATGCAGCCTGGCTAGTGGAAGCATTGGTATAGTTGGTGCCATGTTACCCAGCACTTTGAGAATCTCTCTTGCCAAGCAGGCTTGGATAGGTAAGAGGGATTGGAAGCTGTGAGGCTCTGCACCAACTCCTGGGGCAGGAACGTCTGCATGTATTAGTGTGTGTGTGTGTGTGTCTAGTCTGCAGCTTAGGAAAACTAGGTCTTGAGTGGGCTGAAGGAAAGACTTTTTGAAACTACAGTGAACCCCAGTTGCAAGGAGGAAGGCTAGAGTGAACCTGAGGTGCAACAACAGGATCTGAGGTGATGAATCCTGGATTAGCAAAGCATCTAGATAGGGGAATATCCTGCAAAAAGCTATAACTGGAGCTAGGCACTTTGCGAAAACTGGGTGCAGTAGAAAGCCTGAAGAGCAAAGCAGAAAACTGAAAATGTGATGAGCCGGTAGAGAAACTCTGGAATTTTCCTGGAAGACAGGTGTATGGGAATGTGCTGGAAGACAGGTGTATGGGAATGTGCAGGTACTCATCCTTCTAAGTCTAAAGATGCTCGGAAGGCCTGTGGCATAAAGGGAAGAACGGTCTACAAAGAGAGCAGTTTGAAAGTGGGCACCTGAAGGAAGATGTTGAGCCGAGAAGAGTCCAGGATAGGTCTCCATTGTCCTTTTCCTGGCACCAGGAACAGCCTGGAGTAGAATCTTCTACCTACAAACAGGAGGAACTGGCTCTGTGGTGCCTTAGGAAAGTAGGTCCTGTAGGATGGGTAGGATAAGATGCAACTTGTTGCATGGAGGTGGTGGAATACCTTTGAAGGGAGGGGAGCTCCATCCAGGGAATTCTGTAACCATGTTTGATGATGACTAGAGACTTGTCTGGTAATGATATTCCAATCTGTAATAAAAACAGTAATTTTGGAGAGGGGAAGAGGTTGGAGAGAAGACTGCCACATTGACTTACCTGTGAAGAGATGCCTTCCCTTTCCTTTCATGTTTTTCTGGAAATCTCTTTCTGGGTGCCTTCTTGTATTTTTGAGGACTGTACTCTCTTCTGACATAAGTGGCCTTGGCAAGGTCATTTCTCTGGTATCTGGGCACAGATGTAAGTAGAATTTGTATGCAGTCCTTCAGAGTTTTACCTTGTTCTTGCAAGGTCTTGAATAAACTAGCTGCCTGTGGTCCAAACAAAAGGTCCCTGTCAACGGGAGAATCTAGCAGCTTTGCCTTGGAATCTTCTGGGTGAGGTTGATTGTATAACCAGGCATATCTCTTAATAACTAAGCCAGTAGTGGCTACTCTGGAAGAGGTCACATCAGCATCAGAGCTGCATTTTATGCTACCCAAATGGCTTGAGTTACATCATAGACAAAATCTGTTTTTGAAGTCAGATCCTAACCATGTCAATTTGGGCATCTGGGTCTGATTATTAATGGCCATGAAGGCCAGGGTAAAGGAAGAACTTTCCCCACCTGCTCATGGCCCTACTGTCCTTGTCAGAGGGATTTGGCAGAAGGTTGTGTTTGTCTGAGGCTAACAAGAAAAAAAGAAAAGTTATGTACTCACCATAGCGTTCCATGCGAGTTGCTTTTCATTTGTCTTCAACCTGTGGGACACTGATCTGGGACAGATCCGGCTCTGCCACACTTCTCCAGCATCGGATCCAAGCTCTTCCCCTATCCATAATGCCCCTGTCTCCTTCCTTCAGATCGAGTTTGTTGCCCACCATAGCATCCCAACCTGACTCAAAGCCTTACCTCTTGGCACAATAACCCAGATAGTATCATAAGAAATAGCCAGTTAAGCCAAAGGAAGGGCCCTGTCTTTTCCAGTCACACCACCACACAGCCCACGTAAGGCAGGGGGAAGGAGGGAGGGATGGTTGAAAACAAATGAAAAGCAACAACTCAGATGGAACGTTATGGTGAGTACATAACTTCTTTATCTGAAGTTGTTGTTTTCATTTGCTTGTCAACCTGTGGGACAGAGTCCCCAGCTACTAGAAACCTTGGGAGGTCTTCATGGAAGGATATCCCATAACACAGCGGAGCCAAAGGATGCCCTGCTTCCAGAGAGAGAATATCCAATTTGTAATAGGAAATGTGGGTATGCCCATGTAGCCGCAGAGTAAATGTCATCCAAGGAAACTCTGTACCGAAAGGCAGCTGAAGAAGCCATAGACCTAGTAGAATGCGCCTTAACTAGGCCTGGTGGAGAAAGTCTTTTGGTTGAATATGCCAAGAGTATACACAGAGATCCAAAGAGCAATGGTGACCTTTATACCAGAGATGCAAAGAGCAATGGTGACCTTGGATACTGGTTTGCCTAAAAAGGGCTTAGGGTAGGAAATGAAAAGTTGATCAGACTTGCGAAAGGTCTTTGTTCTGTGCAAGTAAAAACATAATTATCTATGAACATCCAGCAGGTGCAATTTATACTCTCCCTTATTTTGAAAGTTTGGAAAAAAGACAGAGACTGATAACCTGATTAATATTTGATTCTAAGGCCACTTTCGGCAGAAAGGAAGGATTAGTAAGCAAAGATACCCTGTCTTTGTGGAAGATCATATAAGAAGGCTTAATTGATAAGGTCTGAAGCTCCCAACACTCTTTTAGCTGAAGTGACAGCAATCAGGAAGGCTGTCTTCCAAGACAGGAACTGCAGATCCACTGAAGCAGCGGGTTCAAAGGGTGAAGAAACCAAGGCTTGAAGGACCAAAAGTAAGGCCTCAAGGAAGTGTAGGGTCCTTGATCGGGGGCCTAAAAAGAAAGGTACCATTCAGAAAGGCTTTACAGATCTTAGAAGAGGCCAGAGAGGCTGAATTATCTCCTATGTGGAAGTTAGAAATAGCCACCAGCTGGACATTAACCATAGAAAAGCTGGTGTCCTGTTTAAAAATACCTGCTAGAAACTCTAAGATAAGGAACAGGGGCAGTGAAGGGATCCAAATCTCACCAAGATGCCCAAATCGAGAATCGTTTTCACTTACTTGAATAAACCTTTCATGTGGAGGACTTATGAGCCCCTACCAAAATCTTCTTAAATGAAGAAGACAATCTGGGAGTCCTATCATAGGAACTGGAGCAGTGAAGCGGTGAGCTTCAGATTGGCCAGATCTGGATGTGGAATCTCTGAGGGATGAGAAATGAGATCTGGATCCAACGTCCAGGGAGGACATATTACATGAGACCACAGAGAAGGGAATGATACTTGGCAAGTCCAGAAGTGGGCAATGAGGATGACTGAGCTCCCCCAGCCATTGTGCTTTCTGAATGAGCTTTGGAATCAGGGGAAGTGGAGGATAAGCACAGAGAAAACCGGAGGGCCAAGCATGAACCAGAGCGCGTCTCTGAGGACTCCCCCAGAGGGGGAAATCAAAGCAAAGAACTTGCTGCACTTCGCACTGGAAGGAGAAACAAAGAAATCACAGCAAGGCTGACCCCACTTTAGAAAGATTTGTTTCATTACTGAAGGATTCAGAGATCACTCGTAAGACAGCAGGATAGACCCTGCTGAGCCTGTCCGCTAGAATGTTGGATCTCCCTGAAATGTGCATCGCCACCAGAAAATGGCCGGTGGAGATCAAACACTCCCACAATCTCATGGCTTCGTAGAAAAGGGGATAAGACCTGGCTCCCCCCTGTTTGTTGATGTACCAGACTGCCGACATATTGTCTGTCTGGAAGGCAATCATCCTTAGGGAAGATCAGGACGTTGATATGCAACTGGGTCTCTAGGGAAGACAACGTGCCTTGAACTGTCCTTCCCAAGAAATGCCACTCCACCCGAGTAGGGAGGCGTCCATGGTCACCTTTTTCAGAGGGGAGGGAAGAATAAACGGGTAACCGCAAAGAAGGTCCTGGGACTGAATCCACCAGAGAAGAGAATCCCTGCAGGCCGTGTAGCCAAGTTGTGGGTATGAGGGTGATTGTGAGTCATGGACCCCAAAGCCCTTAAGACAAATTTTGCTGGGGGAGACTGAACTTGAAGAATGCATAAAACATGTTTGAGAGACTGAAGTCTGTCTGGTGTAAGGAAAACCTTGGTATGAATGGTTTCCAACCGGGCTCCATGAAATCCAGAACTTGAACCGGTTCTAAGAGAGATTTATTGAGAGTTATGGTGATGCCCGACTGGTGGGAGGTCTAGATAATGAAACCCCTGGCTTGGCAGAGTCGATGCCTAGAGGGAGCGGAAAGGAGCCAATAGTCCAGGTAGAAGAAACTCTGGAAGCCCTGCAGCCACAGGTGAGCCGCTACCGCCATCACTTTGGTCTCACCACATCCCCCAGGGTGTTCAAAGGGAAGTGCTCTAAACTGGTAATGATTGTTCCTCAGCCAGAAGCCGAGGAATCTCAGAGACAGTCTGTCCATTTTGATGTGATAGTACGTGTCTTTAAAGTATATTGAGCATATCCAGTTGTTCTCCTGCAGGAAAGGCAGGATAGACTGGAGTCTGACCATCCAGAACTTTGCTTTGGCAACAGACAGGTTCAAGGTAGAGAGCTCCAGAATTGGTTGCAAGTCCCCATTCTTCTTTAATACTAAAAAGAACCTGGAATAAATGAATAATCTGGACTGGTCTGGAGGGATGGCCTGGATGACTCCTTTTTCGAGCAGCTTGGAAATTTCCAGTGCCACATCCTCCCTTTGTGCGGGTAGGACACCTGGGAGGTGTTGAGAAGAGAACTGAATAGCCTCTGGATACGATTCACAACACCCAATGGTCTTCTCCAGAAACAAGCAGTCGAGCAACGCTTCAGGGCTGCTGCACAAGTCTGTCTGGAAAAGAATCCCAAGAACCATGGTTCCTCAGACCCAAATCCGTCTCTGTCTGGGGTAAGACGAGTCCTGAGCTTCCTAGGAATAATCCTGAGACTTCCAAAACCACATTTTCTTCATCCCTGATTGATTCCTGGAAAAAGTTCGCTGAGGAGTTGAGAAGCAGATTCCAATGGCAGACAAGGTCTTCCCATTCTTCTCGGTTGGGGCTAAAGTGTCACATACAGTCTTTCCAGAGTGTAACCATCGTACAGGGCACTCATAAAAGACATCTTGAAGGGCTCTGAAAAGTTACAAACACGGAGCCAGGCGTGATGCCTGATGGCAACGTCAGCTCCAGCCGCTCTAGTGGTGCAATCAGTTGCATGAGATAGGAGCCGCATAGAGCTACTGGAGATTGAGTTGAGGGTGGCCATCTGGGAGGGAAAAATCTTTTCTTCTGCTGACATGGACCCTGGGGCAGATCCAGCAACCTCCTTAACTAGGTCATGCTGGAGTGTTATGACATGTGCCACGTAGTTCAGTGCATGTACAGAGAACGTTGCTGAAGCATAAACCTGCTTCCCAAAATGGTCCATGGTCCTAGACTCTCAGTCCGGAGGATGGACTGTGGAGTTCTCCTGTGCCAGCTCCTTCTCAGTGGCTGCCGCCACCACCATGGCATCAACCACGGGATCCCTTGGATCAGTGAGGCTTATCAGAAGGGGCATTGAGGACCTTGTTGGGGCATTTGGGGATAGGCTCTACCATGTCGGGCTCCTTCCATGCCAAAGATATAATAAGATCCACCAGGGGATCTGTGGGAGAGGACACCCAGAATGTAGGGGGTCCTGTGCCAAATGCCTCCAGGAACACGACTTGTCAGGGCTGGGTTTTTGGGCAGACCATCCCCCACTCTGACAAAGGATCTCCATGATGTCTCCAAATTAGACATCCTGGGGGGTGACCGGCGGGACCCCCTTCCTCCAAGTCGGTGTCTACCGTGAGCGACTCCATTGGGGAGTCTAAGTGCTTCCTTTTACACGTACATTTTCAAGGAACCTCCTCGGGAGGGGGGGGCTGAGGGCTCGAAAATATCCAGCTGTTCCAGAGGGAAAACTCCCTGGGGCAGAGAGGCAGCAGGCTGTCCCTGAAGGTCCAGGATGGTGGAATCTGGACCAGATATACAGGGAGCTAGGATGGACTCGGAGGACGAAACCATCAAGGGTCTTGATAGAACCGAGAGGACCCTCTCCACCACATTGAAAGCAGAACAATGCACCGCTGGGGCTGGGAACGTGACCGGGTTCGTAATCCTCTGAACCAATGGGGGAGCTGGGACACTGAGTGGGAAGCTCAGCTCCGAAAAACTCTAAGCAGACACCACTACCATGTTGTATTCAGCGCCGAGGTCATGGCTCTGAGAGCTGATCGGCTTGGAGTCGACCCACTTAGGGCAATTGCTGGTGTCGAGGTACAGGGTATCATTGGCGCCAACCCCTCAACGCAGAGGAGCTTCGGACCCAAATACTCTGAAACCGGGGGTCAGGATCAGAGAAGCAGTGATCGGGACAAAGGCAGAGTGCATGCCCCAGAGGGGGAGGGGGGGCAGGCAAGACTCCCATCTGAAGCTGTGAGCAGGTAAATTTCCCGATCATTCTGTCCACCTCGGCTTCAGTGAAGCTGCAGGTGGATCTGGAGGAAGAGGCCACGACACCGGTCTAGAGAGACAGCGAGGGGAGGCAGACACTGGGGAGTGGACCACAGACATCTCCAGTGCTATGGAGAGGAAGCAAGGTGAACGGACCGGGGGTGGGGTGTGGGGTAACCCGAGCTAGTAGCTGGGCGAGATTTCTGTGCAGGGTCAGCCAAGGAAGAGCGGTCGGGGGAGCTGCCTATCCCTATGTTTACGTTTCTCTCCATCCCCAGTTCTCTTGGGGGGAGGTTAAGTCCCAGAGGCTGGAGAGGAAGAAGCGGCTGAAGCCGTGGAAGCAGCTTGGGCCTCCGCAGATGGAGTCGCTTAAGGATGAGCTTATTCCTCCTGTCGATCAATGCATGGGGACTGAACCCTGTGCAGATCGAACAGGAGGAATTGAGGTGCTGGACCCCCAAGCAAACTACATATAGAGTGTAGCCATCTGCTGGAGAAAGCTTATGGCCACACTCTGTGCAGTTTCTAAATCCCAGTTTGGGTGTCTCCACCACGGGGGTGGAGAGAGAACCTAAAGCACTCAACACACATGCATCAGATATAGAGACAGAGAGGGAGAAAGAAAGCAGGAAGAGTTTTCTTTTTTTACCTACACCCGAGTGTGAGAAGAAAGTGAAAGGGGAGATAGAAAAGGACGAAAAATTAGTTCAAAAAACCCCAAAACATACCCAAACTATTGCTTACAGCACGGACCACGATGCGGACGCTAGATGTGGCAAACGAGATCTGAAGGGAGGAAAGAGACAAGGGCATTATGGGTAGGGGAGGAGCTTGGAGCTCGAATCCAATGCTGGAGAAATGTGGCGGAGTTGGATCCGTCCCAGATCAGTGTCCCACAGGTTGAAGAGCAAACGAAAACTACTTCAGACCTTCAGTTCACCTGGAGCTTTGTACACTCTATTAGGCCTCTTGGGTGGTGAAAGCAGAGTGTCTGGAGTAGAGGAGGTGGATGCAAAAGCATCAAGAAAGGCCTTCAGGGCTTGAGAGACAGGGGATGGGGATAGGGATGGGGTACTCACTTCTAAAAGGATACAGTATCTTTTCTGGACATCAGAGATTTGCTTAGACTTCCACTCAGTGTTTCATCATATTTACAATTCTCTTTCCAAAAGATGCCTTTTCCACAAGGGAATTAAGGGAGAGGGGGTTTATCTGAGGGCATCTGTCCAGCAGAGTGAATCTGAGAGGAATGATCATCTGAATCAGATGCCTCCTCTTCATCCTCAGAGGAAGACGCTATAGTAATCTTCTGTGGAGTGGGAGGAGGAGCAGAAAAGGAAGGAGTTTTAACAGCCATAATGGCCTTGAAAAGGCTCTGAGAAAAGTCCAGCCCCTCCTTCCCCAGAAGGCTGGGGAGAGGGAACATGTTTAATCTTCTGCTATTTCTCCTTAGGGGGTGACATCTGCATGGACCAAGCATGGAGGCTATGACCCCTGATGTACCTCAATCAGTGATCCCATAATTTCTTCCCATTACTAAAGTCTAAAGGATACCTTCCAGGCCCTCTGAGACAATAACCTGAGGTCCATCCTTCTCCATTGCAGTAGGAGTCACTTCAGAAGTGTGGTCCTCGGACACCATACCGACCTCCAATGGGGTCATGGTACAGTGTGCCTGAGAAGCAGTAAGGCAAAAACGGAGTTCTGCAACCTCAGCAGGTAAGTTGGAATCTGAATGGGCAGACGATCATCAGGCCAAGGCCTAGAGCTTTTCTATGGAGAATCCATCGTGTTAGACAGGGGACAGCTGTTTTAGTTGTCGAGTCTCTAGGAATGCACTCAATGACGATAAATGGAAGTGCAAGGTCTTTGGTGTGAAGGACTGGCAGATGGAACATTTGTTGTCATGGTCTGCACCTAAGCAGAAAAAGCACGGGTAATGGAGGTCTTTGTAGGGTTTCTGCCTACCACACTCACACATTCTCCTTCTAACTGACATCTAACAAAATAAGAGATAACAGGATAAACGAGAAAGGAAGTTACCACATCGAGGCACTGAATCAGAGAAAGCTTATGATACAAACAACCATGCAAAGATCAGACTGACTGCTGAAAAAGCGGTGTTCTGTCTTTCAGCAAGATCGCCAAAGGATTTATGTGCACATGTCCACTTATGTATCCCTATGCTCACAGGCTGAGGTCAAACATATGGAAGGTTTAGGGTTTGGTACCCCGGATGGACGTCGGTGGCAAATACCCATATGTTTAGAATACTTCAACAGTGATTTCAGTCAGGACATCAATGTCAGCTATGTCATTCTGTGCAGTCACACACAACCCTGTGTCCTCAGCTGAATATCAGTGCAGTCAAAATTACAGTGGGGTACACATTACCCTAAGTTGGAGGCCACAAAGGCTCCCACAGATTCTCCAGGGGGAGGTACAACAAATTAAATTATTGCCCTAAACACTCAAGGAGCACACACACACACTAGTTACATCAGTCCAAATAGCTGAACTGCTTTTTTTTGCAGCAAGATGGCAAAATGTTGAGGTCTTTTTTGACCGGGTTCCTATTTCTTCTTCATCGAACTTGAAACCATGAAATTTGAAAACATCAAAGATCACATAAGCAATTTCTTTCCTTGGGAAAGAAACCGCTTGGCTATCCTCGTCAGCTTGCCACTTTCACCGGTGTAGTGCGATATCGGGGTTGGTATATTTAGTTAAGGGGAGTTTGGAGGGCACAGCCCCCCATTTTGCAGTGTTTGTGGTTATTTGTTGGTGTTTGTAGGGAAAGAAATCGCTTATGTGGAGGTTCAATATTTTGAAAGTTCACGATTTTAGGGGCAGTGAAGAGGCATTTGATGTAACTCCTCTTCGAGGAAATAATACAGACCCTTTGGGACCTATGCCAGATCTGATCAAAGAGACTGTTCAAGAGTCAGCAATGGAATACTTAGTGAGGTGATCTATCCACTCAAATAAGACTTGTAAAAAGGAATTGGCCTTCTGGAAGGACAAAGGGGCAGAATCAGATATCTATAGGCTCTTTTGATATAATCCCTGCTAACCGGCTGTAAAGGGCAGGGGTGGGGATGTCGGGTGGACCCAGGGTGGCACCTCAGACAGCATATCTAGAAATTCCATAAGGAGTGTTTGGGGTAGGGGACCAATTGGACTTATCCTTGCAATCCCACATACATTAACCTCCAGTCTTCCAAATCCAGGGAATACTGGAGATAAGGGAACATCACACCTCCCACTACACATGGGAATGAGCTCTCACAAGTAATGGACAGATAGGCTTGACATATCAGGGTACTGGAAAGCAGAGTTTGAATACGATTAGGAACTATTGAAAGACAAAGTTTCCAGACAGAACTATGCTAGAGATTGTAACAGGTTCACACCAAACTCCCTAATGATCTGACCTCCCCCACTGTGTGGAAGCTCCCAAAAGACAGCAAATGATACCTGACATTCAGGCCCTGAGACGATGGTCTTAATGTAGGATAACACTCTAATGTGTTATGCAGACCAGATGGCTAATTCCAGGACAACAGTCCCCAGTTCAGAACATTTCTGATCTCTAGGATCAGGTTGGTCACTCATGCTCTCTGGCTAATCATCGGAAGATATGGCGGTGCAAATATCTTGGAATGCACCCCACAGGCTCACCTCCTACTCCTCCAAGATCACTGGCTAAGACTGAGGATCAATTTGGACTTAAGCTCTTGCTAGTTTAGGGCAAGGTCATCACTTTAAAAATTTAGAGGGTGGGCAGGACACTACACTTGATCCATTTCAATTAATTGAGTAAGTACATTGTTGAAACCCACATGGCTGAGACTTCATGATCGACAATGCAGTTCAATCATCAATGGAAACACAAAAAATCAACGTTTCTGCAGGGGGGGAGGCAAGCCCACTGCATCTCCACACTCCCTGACCCCCTGCTAATTATACATATATACATTATACATTACACACACACACACACACACACCAACTCTGAGATCGCACTACAGTGGGGAAAAGGGTACATTCCCCAATCCCCACTGTACTATGATCGAAGTAAAAACAGTCAAACTGCACTGTCAATCACATGGTCTCGACAATGAGTTTCAAAAAGGTTGTCCGTCAACCAAGTGAACTAGACCAATATACTTTACCTCAAAGAGGTCAAGATTTGGGGCAGACAAAAAAAAAAAAAAAAAAAAAAGAAGACAGAAATTTAGTGCTGATTTCTCAGGCTCTTCAGTGTTTGTCCATGGTGAGATACTCCAATACATGCTCAGGACTGTAAGAACAGCCCTCTCACTGGTTCCCTATTGATAAGTCTAACCATTACCATCTTAATGAAGTGGTCTGAGCAAACTCTCAGCTTTGACACTGAGTAGCATGGTTGATTTTGGCACTTCTGAGAGTTATTAATATGCTCTTCCATGGACAGCAAGAACACTGCTGGTGCTGGTTTTGCTTAGCATTTTGGAAGGTAACATTAGCTATGATGCATAGATGTAGGATGATAGCAGGGACTGAGATCAGAACTGTGCAAGGGGCAAAAAAGAAGTTTAGACACATTATGTCAGAGTGCAACAGATGTGTGTGCAGATGCTAAAGACAATGGAATTTTTTGCTGAAAAGAAAAAAATACAACATTTCATCTGTGTAGTAACATTCAAAAGGCCATCAAAGAAGAATCCACAATGGTAAATACTCATTTTGATTACGAGGGTGTGGGTTCCTTATTTTGTCTGATGTTGATGGCTTTAGTCTAATCCTGAAACTGAAAGCTGTCTTTTGGACAAGGTCAAATGTTTGTACTATTTCGCTGTAACTTACAAGCAAAAGACACCCTGTCTGATGCCAAACTCTCAGATGTCTGCTCCCGTGGAATTAAAGTCAGTTATTGTTTATATAAACCTCTTCTGCAACTTCAAAAGCACGGTTTAGAGGAAGAGTTAAGGATACCACTGCTATTGAACGGACTCTCCATCCACATAAAACAAAGTTCATATGTTTCAATACTCAAGTGCAACTTAGATCTATGGATAAGAAACAGAAAATTTACCCCAGAATTGCCCCCTGTACGACTAATGGACAAAGGCAGCTCCTAAATGCTTTATCCCATGCATGTGTCCTATCAAATTACCTATGGTAAGATCCCAGTTACTCTCATTAGGGGCAATATATAATTATTGACCAAGGGATGAGTAAAGGCCAGTCTATAACCAAATGGGATAGGTTATTTTGAGCACAAGGGAAATTGGCTAGGCTTAAAATGGCCCGCAAGGGCAGCTAGCCTAGTACTTGTCTATGAACTTATTGCCCAAATGATGACTGGCTCACACATCACTGCCATAATTAAGAGGAAAAAGTTTCAAAGGGAGCAAGAGAAACACTCGAGTCAAACCAAATGCAGATTTCAAGGCCCACCAAGGTGTCGGAGGATTGCCATCCCTGGAGGGCAATGTTCGTTCAATTAAACATGAATCCTCTTGATCACCAATGCATGATAAGGTAGAGGTGCTGCTTGGAAAAACATGCACAGCTGCACTCATTGCTTTACAAGACCCAATATACTATGTAGTTCTATTTCTTCTTAAATGCATAATTTTTGGGATATTTCTTATATTTCTCCTTATGTTTATACTTTCTGTATTAACATGAAAACTGCAAATGACTGAGATACTGAAATAGTTGTAGAAAAGGAAATACCTTGACTTTTTTTTTTTTTAGTGCAGCACAAATGACAAAAGATTCTTAGCTCTCTTATCTGACGTCTTCTCATTAAATATAGCACAGTTAAAAAAAAAACATATACAAGGTGATTTTTTTTTGTTTTTTGGCAGGGGGAGGAGGCTGATGGTCACAAGATCAGGTGCTGGTGAATTACACAGGATATATAATTTGGACTCAAAATAAGAAATAGCTATATTTGAATAGTTTGTTAGGCAAACTCAACTAAAGTTCACCCAGAATGCAGAGAACCAAGAGCTGAAGTGACAGTGCACTAGGAGGCTGAGCAGAGTGATAGTTTTGTTCAGACTGTGAAAAGAACTGAGGAAAAAATGCAAATTTTTCTTCAATACTTCCTGTGACAAGCAGCCTCTGAAAGGGGAAAAAAAAAGAAGTTATGTACTCACCATAACATTTCATGTTTGTTGTCCATCTCGCGATTCATTCTTACCGGATGGGTTCAGAGCTGATCCTCGGCTCCTACTCGGCTGAATACACTAGCTCGAAGTCTATAAATTGGTTTGTGGCAGAATAGGTATCCCATCATGCACTGGTGTAATCCCCCAGATCTTGTTTGCTGTCAATCATAATAATCTGTCTAATCATCTTCTTTCGGCTGTTCCCATTAGGGGTCGCCACAGCGGATCATCCGTTTCCATTTCTTCATGTCCTCTGCATCTTGCTCTTTCACACCAACCACCCGCATGTCCTCGCTCACCACATCCATAAACCTGATCTTAAACCTTCCTCTTTTCCTGTTACCTGGTAGCTTCATTCTTAGCATCTTTATGTCATCTGGACCAACAGCCTTTCCATTCTTCATCCTCTTCATAGCTATCCTTACTTTCTCCTTGCTAATCCATTGCACTTCATGATTCACTATCTCCACATCATCCAACCTTCTTTCCCTCTCATTCTTTTCAGTCATCAACCCCTCAAAGTACTCTTTCCATCTCCTCAACACACTCTCCTCGCTTGTATGCTTCCTTCATTATCCTTTATCACCTTTACCTGCTGCACATCTTTCCTAGCTCAGTCCCTCTGTCTAGCCAATCGGTACAGGTCCTTTTCTCCCTCCTTAGTGTCCAACCTTTCATACAACTCATCATATGCCTTATCCTTAGCCTTCGCCATCTCTCTCTTTGCCATGCACCTCATCTCCTTATACTCCTGTCTACTTTCTTCATCTCTCTGACAATCCCACTTCTTCTGTGCCAACCTCTTTCTCTGTATACTCTCCTGTACTTCCTCATTCCACCACCATGTCTCCTTGTCATCCTTCCTCTGTCCAGATGTCATACCAAGCAACTTTCTAGCAGTCTCCCTTACTAGCTCTGCTGTGGTTACCCAGCTATTTGGTAACTCTTCACTGCCACCCAGTGCCTGTCTTAACTCATCCCTGAACTCCACCTCACAATTACCCATTTTCAATTTCCACCATTTGATCCTTGGTGCTGCCCGCACACTCCTCCTCTTCTTGATAACCAACGTCATCCTACAAAACACCATCCTATGCTGCCTAACTACACTTTCCCAGGTCACCACTTTACAGTCTCCAATCTCCTTCAAACTGGCCCTCCTACATAAGATACAATCCACCTGTGTGCATCTTCCTCCACTCTTGTATGTCACCCTATGCTCCTCCCTCTTGTTAAAACACGTATTCACCACAGCCATGTCCATACTTTTTGCAAAATCCACTATCATTTGACCTTCTGCATTCCTTTGTTTAACACCATACCTACCCATCACTTCCTCATCCCCTCTGTTCCCTAAATGAACATGCTGATTGAAATATGCTCCAATCACCACTCTCTCACCCTTGGGTATAGTCATCACCACTTCATCCAACTCACTCCAAAATTTTTCTTTCTCATCCATCGCACGCCCAACTTGTGGAACATATGCACTAACAACATTCATCATTACACTATCAATTTCCAGCTTCATAAAAATCACTATATCCAACACTCTTTTCACCTCCAAAACACTCTTAGCATATTGTTCCTTCAGAATAACTCCTACGCAGTTTCTCCTCCCATCCACACCATGATAAAACAATTTGAACCCAACTCCGATACACCTAGCCTTACTCCCCCTCCCCTTCCATCTGGTCTCTTGCACACACAATATACCAACCTTCCTTCTGTCCATCATATCAGCTATCTCTCTTCCTATACCAGTCATACTGCCAACATTCAAAGTTCCGACCCTCACTACCACAGTCCTAGCCTTTCAACTCTCTTCCTGCCTTCGGCCATACCTTCCGCCTCTTCTCCTCCTTCGGCCAACAGTAGCCGAAGGAATGATGCCACATACAAAGACAAAATGATCAGTTTTAACAATTGGCTTAATTACTGGTGTCATTCTAAGGGGATCCAATGTCTGTCTGCTTGGGATGACATACTTGACAAGCCACGCTGCTTTGCAAGGGATGGCTTGCACCTGTCACCCCTGGGCTTCTGGATATTGGCCAAGGCTCTTGCCACCCCCATAGTGCCTTTTTTAGGCAAGGCTCAAATGACAAACCTACCTCCCTAGAAAACACAAGTGGAAAAAAACTAAGGGTAATGCTGCTCAATGCCAGAAATCTAAACCTTAAGATGCACGCCCTCGAAGCCCTCCTCAGTATGGAGAACATAGATGCCTGTGCAGTGACTGAAACCTGGTTCAAGGCTCCTGAGAGCACCCCAGCACTATCAGGTTTTACCATCATGCTTTCCGGCCCCAAAACTTGGACTGAACCACAAAAGGAGGGGGAGTATCCATATTCATCAAAGATACCCACACCTCCAGGTTAGTGGCAACGCACGAAGCATCGGAGACCATCCAGGTGCAACTAACCATAGGCAAAACTGCCTTACAGTTTGTAGCATGCTACAGACCACCCTCTCAAACTCAGGAACCCCACACAGCCTTCCTGAAGACACTGGAGAGTATGAATGTCTCTCCAAATACCATCATATTGGGAGACTTCAACGACCCAAACATAGACTGGGAACATTACTCAAGCCCCAACACTCTAGCCCAAAGGTTCCTAGAATTCATAAACTCAAATGCAATGGAACAACTAGTCACCATTCCCACAAGAGGAGACAATATACTAGACCTGATCATCACAAACATGGGGACAAAATGTTCCACACAGGAAGTATACCCCTCTTTGGTAAGATCAGACCATAAATTAAACTCACTGGAAATCCATATCCCGCCCCCACCCCCTGCACAAAAGACAACAGTGAAGAACTTCTCAAAAGCCAACTTCACACTTCTTAAGACTGAAGTGGTATCCTTCAAGGCCCCTGGGCCAGTGGAAACCACAACCCACACTGCTGAATCCTTTGCAAATGCCTTCTACGGGCACCTTCAAGAATGCATGGATCATGCAATCCCAAATAAAACCAAGACCCATTCCCCCAGAGGCAGGCGCCCAGTCTGGTGGACCCCAGCCATAAACAAACTTTACAACAAGAGGAGGAAGCTACTACATGACAGAGCAAAATCCCTAAAAGGGAAGGCATCTCTGATCAGTACTAGCAAAAAACTACGATCACTCATAAAATCATCCAAGGCCAACTTTGAGAGAAAAATCGCAAAAGACACAAAAGACAATCACAAGGCCTTCTTTAGCTATGTTAGACACCTGGGTGGAAACTCCCAGATATGCTCAGAGTTAGTCCAAAATGACATAAAATACACTGAACCCATTGACATTGCCAACATTCTGGCAGACAGGTTCAGTGCAAATCCCCCCCCCCCCAAAAAAGGAGAAATAACTATCCCAACAGAGTGTAGCCTCCCTAACATCACAGATGCCCAGGGGAGAGCCGCCCTCTCTAAAGCTAAAAACACAGCATCAATGGGACCGGACGGTGTCCCAGGCTGTGCTGTGTGCTACATGAACTCCAAGAGGAACTAAACCCACACATAAGGCTGCTGTTTAATCTTAGCCTTACTACAGGATACGTACCCAAAGAGTGGCGTATGGCAACAGTGGTCCCACTTCACAAAGGTGGTGCTTCTACGGACCCTGGAAATTACTGCCCCATAAGCTTGACGAGCCTGGTCTGCAAAGCTATGGAGAGGATCATTATGGAACTCAAAGACATTGGGGACCTACAGACATTGGATCCTACCCAATTTGGCTTTGTCAAGGGCAGATCCTGCCTTTTAAACTTGGTCGACTTTTTTGAAACCGTCACTAAGGCCATTGATGAGGGTAAGGCAGTTCACACAGCTTACCTTGACCTTGGAAAAGCCTTTGACACAATACCCCACTCTGGCATCATAGACAAACTCACCAGCTTAAATGTAAACCCATATGTCACAAGATGGGTTGCAAACTGGCTCAAGGACAGAACCCACAGGGTCAGAGTTGCTGGAGCTATGTCAGACTCTAAGCCAGTCACAAGCGGTGTCCCACAGGGCCTCAGTCCTGGGACCCCTCTTGTTCGGCATTTATTTTTCCGAGGTACAGGCAAACATAGGAGGATTGTGGCTGACAAAGTTCGCAGATGACTGCAAACTGGGCACCATAATTGATACTCCAGCAGACACAAACATCCTTCAGAGAGGCCTCATAGAAACCGATAATTGGTGCCAGAGCCATGGCCTTAAGCTGAACGCCAAAAAATGTATAGTCATACCCTTTGGGAAAAACAAGGTACCCACAAATTACCACATAGGTGGTAATCCATTAAGTACGGAAGAGGTAATCAGGGACCTAGGGACCCAGGTTGACAGTAACCTCTCATTTGACACTCACATTACCAAAGTGGTTAGGAAGACCTTCTATATTGCCCACCTTATCATGAAGGGTTTCACATCTAGATCAAGAGAGGTCATTGTGCCCCTGTACTCATCTCTTATCAGGCCAATGATTGAGTACAATGCCCCATATGGGATGTATCTTACCCGACACCTGCAGCAGTTGGAAAGACCCCAAAAGTTCCTCACCAAGAGGATAAAGGGTCTTAAACATATGTCATATGCTGCCCGACTGAAAAAACTCCAGCTCTATTCAGTCGCATACCGCCTACTCAGAGGTGATCTGTGCCTGACATACAAGGCCATGTCCAATCCGGAATTAATGGACATGCTCCACCTCAGAAAATCCAAATCCATCAGAGCCACGAGAGCAAGAGACTTAAACCTCAACACAGAAATAAATAGGACGTGCTGGAGGGACAGATTCATAACCCAGAGGCTCCCTACACTCTGGAACAGAATCCCAATCCATGTTAGGCAGAGCCCCTCACTAACTCTATTCAAGAGAAATCTTGACGAGTGGATGGGAGATCGTAGGTTTACTCCGGGGGTCATCTCTGTGTCACTACTAGACAGAGGCACAGTAAACTAAACCCTAAAAGGGCGTAGTATTCTCATCCTAAGGGGTGGGGAAAGCCACACACTCTGGCTAGGCTTATAAATGCCCTAGGGCAGATAGCCTAGTACGAACCTATGAATTTCCGCCAGCACCCTGTTGGCTAACAGTACTGGTGGCAGTTGCTAACCCGGGCCTCGACCGATCCAGTATGGAAATATTTACTGGTGTCCGCATGAATTATTTGGCGAAGTTTTTTGCCGGATGCCCTTCTTGATGCAACCCCCCCCATTTATCCGGGCTTGTGACTAGCACAAAGAAATGCACAGGCTTGTGCATCCCCAGTGGCTGGGTTCATATTAATCTGTCTAAATTAATAATGTGACATCAGGTATAGAAATAAGGAAGAAAACCCTCACCTCTAGGTCTTCTACGAGTCCTTGGCTAGGGGAAGGTGGGAGATCGTAAGAATGAATGGCGAGATGGACAAACATGGAATACCAGAAAAGCCAATAAAAACACAAACTGGATAAAAAAAGCTAGGAAATCACTCCACTAGTCACCCACAAATAAAAAATAAAGTCTGTTTTATTAAGCGCTTTTCGTCTCTCCTTATAGGGAGACTTCTTCAGATAACAGACATGTACAAATGCAAAGTTTAAATAAAAAAGTAATCAGTCATGTGACAACACACACCTCCATTTAAAGACACCCTTCTCTATGACATCCACATATTAACTATAACATTTCAACATTTTACAAGTAATGCCTTATTTAAATATACTCTTACTAAAATATTTAGCCTAAAATTCATAATCAACATTATTTATTTCATGTATATTTTTTTAATGTCTTCATTCTGATGAAAATTAAAATAATTTATCCTGACCCATTCTGTCCACATGACAGCACCTTACAACCAGAGGGTATGGACTCGCACCTTTCATGAGTCTACCTCTCTAGATTTTTCAGTTTAAGAATACACAGGACAGAATACACTTCATTCAATCCTGGAAAATGGCAGGCATCTGTACGAAGCTGCCACCTCAATTCAGGTTTCTCCAACATTAATGAGTTGGGACCACCTCTTCCATTTGAATTCACACAGTCAATAGCTCTAAATGTTAATGTATGATCTGGAAATGCTTCAACATGTCTAGCTAGGGCACTTTTTTCTTTTTGGAAATATAATATAAATGCTCACATACTCTTTCCCTTAAATTGCGGTCTGTTTTTCCAATATAGAAAGCCGGACAGTGTTGGCACTTAGCCATGTAAACTACTGCTCTACTCTTGACAGTTGAACTTATTGGTCACATATTTCTGTTCCCTCAACGTGAAGCATTGGCCAACCTGCATGTGTTTGCAAAAGTTGCACATATTGCATTTACCCATACCTGTTGGTGTACTTACAACTTTTGCCTTGCATTGTAATATATTGTTCAGGTTTTGCCCTCGTTGGAACACTATTCTTGGTGCTTCACAGAATTTATGCCTGAGAACATTGTCATTCAAATTAATGACCAATTTCTGTTAATAAGGGAGTATAAAGCTGGAGCATTGACACTATATCTAGTAATCAGGGCTGTAGTACTGTATTCTCTCGTCCTTGGTACCATACTCATGTCTCCCACATAGTTACCTCCTATCGTACCCTTAATGCTCAAAACTGGTTTGTAAAAACCACTGGCCCTCTTATCCTGGACTTCTCTAATCATGTCATTGATTAGTTGTTCTGGATAACATCTTACCCTAAACATGGTCCTCAGGTTATTGCATTCCAACACAAATTCATCATCACTGGTCACCATCCAGGCAGCTCTTACTAATTTCCCCTTGACTACTGAACGTTTTTGATGTAATGGATGGCAATTAGTAAAGTGAAGGAATGTGTTTCCTTCCGGAAAATGTGCACAATAACTGTTGACAATGATGTCTTTCCTGAGGTTTACGTCCAAATAGGCTATTGATTCAGTGCTGAAAGTGAATGTGAAAGTAAAAAACTGGGTTGTATTGTTAAAATAAGTAAACCATATCTGTAGCTTGTTTTTCGTCCCCATTATAAATAATAAAAATATCATCCAAGAACCTAGTGTAATGGATAATCCAGTTGGCAATCTCCTCATTGTTTCTCACAAAATGCCACTCCCAATATGCCATTACAAAGTTCGCTAGGCTGGCACCACATGGTGACCCCATGGCTACCCCAATTTTCTGCAAGTAATACTTGTTGTTGAAAGTTATGAAATTCTGTGTTAGCACTAGGTCTATGAGTTCACATACAAGAGAAACTTCATCCTCAGGTGCTCCTTTACTGCGCATCATATAGCTTACCCATTCTACTCCTACATGAGGAATAGAAAAGTATAGATCTTTTACGCCAACTGTGATAAAATTATAAATGGGGTTAAACTCTACTGCATTAATGTTTGAGAGGAAGGTCCAGGAGTCTTTACAAATTTGACTCTCCTGGGTCACACATCTCTTCAACTTTTGATCTATGACCTTTGCCAGGGAGTACGTGATACTGTGCCTTGCGTCCACCAACAGTCTCATGGGGGGATTTATTATACTTTTATGGACCTTTGGTATTCCAAAAAATATTGGGATTCTTGGGGCTGGCATTACTAAATACTTGAAGAGGTCTATATAAATCCTAGCCTCAATGAACAGGTAATTTAACCAAGATTTAATTCTTGAATACGCTCTATTAACCTCTGATCTAGAGACTTCCTCATAAGTTTCACTGTTCAACACATTTTCCATCCTGTTGATGTAATCCTCAATAAACATAATTGCCAACCTGCCCCCCCCCTTATCGGGTTGCATTACATGTATCGCTTTCTGTCTTAGCCCTTCTAACAATTTTTCATTCTCACTAGTGTTTTGGACAAATATATTCTGCCTGTTGCCTTATTCTAGTGTGCTTTGTAAGTCCAACTCCCAAATTTGTTCGAAAAGATGCAAAGAAGGGTGCAAAGGTGGATAAAATGCACTAGCCAGTTTATACACATTCATGACATTATTGTCTTGACCAAATAACACCCTAAAGTTTAGTTTCCTTACGAAAAGTTTCAGGTCTATAAGTGTATTTGCAATGTCCAATTTGCATGAAGGAATAAAACTCTGCCCCCTTGGCTAGAAAATCTGCCAAGCTCTGTTCAATATTCATTGCTGTATAATTATTGGCTAGAAAATCTGCCAAGCTCTGTTCAATATTCATTGCTGTATAATTATATATTTTAAAGTCACGGTCAGAGTTATAAACAATCTCCCATGTGTGTTCAGATTTCTCCTCTCCATAAATTATCTGCACCTGTTCTGCCTGTTCCTCTTGTTTGTGTTGGTATTGTTGTTCTGACGTTGTGGCCAACCCCCCCTTCCATTCTGGGGTACTGGATAAGAGCAGTGGTTCAGTGCTCTGTTCTGAAAATTTCCTTCCTCCATTGTTTCATTTGCCTCATTATTCTGTATTAGATTCAAAGGAACTTCAAGTCATTATTCTGTATTGTTCTACTGTTTGCTAAACGTGCACTTCTCCTTGGTTCTGGTGTATTGTGTGTGTGGTTAGATTCATCATTACTTTCTACATGTCCACTATACGTGCACTTCTCCTTGGTTCTGGTGTATTGTGTGTATGGTTAGATTCATCATTACTTTCTACATGTTCGCCTGTCATATGTGCAAGTTCAACAGTCCCATTCCTATTTTGCAAGGAATTAGTTTGTGAAGATGGTTTAGGGTACGCTGAGCCTGTAGAGTAAGCTTGCCTGCCCCTCTACAGCTTCTTAACGTTCATAGCCTTAAGTTTGACCATATACTGGTCTATGCTTGAATATGTCCTCTCATATTCAAACCTGTATCGCTGAAAAGCTGCATCAGCCTTTATTAAAGTATCTAATTATGTAGCCTCCTTGACTAGGACTTCAGCATTCTTTTTATAATGGGTGCAAATCAAGTCCAATAACTCTAAACCATATTTGTTGAATAATTTTAACAAGTCTTTATGAAAATCAGACCCCTCTATCAGACCCGTGGGGTATTGCCAAATCCTCAGCCCTTTAGGTACAATACCCTAGCTAATACAATCTTTAAAGTAATTTATTTCTAACTGTAGTTTTTTGTACTTTACTAACTGGTTGTCAAATTGCTGCAATAATGAAGAAATATTGGCTTCCCCTCCAGCCGGTTGCTTCTGTTGGTCCTCGCTCTCATTGTTTAACCCCAGTGACGTAGATAACCAATGTTCCAAATTAGGAGCTCCAATAAGCCCCGAGGGTGTTCCGCCAATATTTATTAGTCTACTGTTGGTCCTCGCTTCGTTGGTAGGGCTTGTACCTCGCCCTGGTTGATTCAAGTTGTTGTTCATTGCTGCTGCTGAATAGGAAGGTTGGGCGGCTTCAGAGGAACTCATTCCATACCTAAAACTGCTCGGGTGAGCATTTTCCTGTGTAACCTACATTTTCGCCCTCTGAGATGCTGAAACAGATTACGATTTGTTGTCCCTTGTACTAATGCAATAAAGTTTAACCCCATTTATAATTTTATCGCAGTTGGCGTAAAAGATCTATACTCTTCTAATACTCATGTAGGAGTAGAATGGGTAAGCTATATGATGTGCAGTAAATGAGAACCTGAGGATGAAGTTTCTCTTATATGTGAACTCATAGACATAGTGCTAGCACAGAATTTCATAACTTTCAACAAGTATTACTTGCAGAAAGTTGGGGTAGCCATGGGGTCACCATGTGGTGCCAGCCTAGCGAACTTAGTAATGGCATATTGGGAGTGGCATTTTGTGAGAAACAATGAGGAGATTGCCAACTGGATTATCCATTATACTAGGTTCTTGGATGATATTTTTATGATTTATAATGGGGACAAAAAACAAGCTACATATACGATTACTTATTTTAACAATACAACCCAGTTTTTTACATTCACATTTACTTTCAGCACTGAATCAATAGCCTATTTGGACGTAAACCTCAGGAAAGACATCATTACCAACAGTTATTGTGCACAAATTTTCCGGAAGGAAACATATTCCAATACATTCCTTCACTTCCCTAGTTGCCATCCATTACATCAAAAACGTTCAGTAGTCAAGGGGCAATTAGTAAGAGCTGCTCGGATGGTGACCAGTGATGATGAATTTGTGTTGGAATGCAATAACCTGAGGAACATGTTTAGGGTAAGATTTGATCCAGAACAACTAATCAATTAATTGATTATAGAAGTCCAGGATAATAAGGCCAGTGGTTTTTACAAACCAATTTTGTGCATTAAGGGTACGATAGGAGGTAACAATGTGGGGGACATGAGTATGGTACCAAGGATGAGAGAATACAGTACTACAGCCCTCATTACTAGATATAGTGTCAATTCTCCAGCTTTATACTCCCTTATTAACAGAAATTGGTCATTAATTATGAATGACAATGTTCTCAGGCATAAATTCTGTGAAGCACCAAGAATAGTGTTCCAACGAGGGCAAAACCTGAAAAATATATTACAATGCAAGACAAAAGGTGTAAGGTGCACAAACTGGTATGGGGAAATGTAATATGTGTAACTTTTGCAAACACATGCAGGTTGGCCAATGCTTCACATTGAGGGAACAGAAATATGTGACCAAACATAAGTTTAACTGTCAGAGTACAGCAGTAGTTTATATGGCTCAGTGCCAACACTGTCCATCTTTCTGTATTTGAAAAACAGGCCGCAAATTAAGGGAAAGAGTATATGAGCATTTATATTATATTTCCAAAATGAAAAAAGAAAGTGCCCTAGCTAGACATGTTGAAGCATTTCCAGATCATACACTCAAATTTAGAGCTATTGACTGTGTGAATTCAAATAGAAGAGGTGGTCCCAATTCATTAATGTTGGAGAAACTTGAATTGAGGTGGCAGCTTCGTACAGATGCCTGCCATTTTCCAGGATTGAATGAAGTGTATTCTGTCCTGTGTATTCTTAAATTGAAAAATCTAGAGAGGTAGACTCATGAAAGGTGTGAGTGAGTCCATACCCTCTGGTCGTAAGGTGCTGTCATGTGGACAGAATGGGTCAGGATAAATTATTTTAATATTTTAATTTTCATCAGAATGAAGACATTAAAAATAAAATATACATGAAGTAAATAATGTTGATTATGACTTTTAGGCTAAATATTTTAGTAAGAGTATATTTAAGGCATTACTTGTAAAATATTGAAATAAATGTTATAGTTAATATGTGGATGTCATAGGGAAGGGTGTCTTTAAATGGAGGTGTGTGTTGTGTCACATGATTGATGCCTTTTTTATTTAAACTTTGCATATGTACATGTCTGATATCTGAAGAAGTCTCTCTATAACGAGAGATTAAAAACACTTAATAAAACTGACTTTATTTTTTACTTGTGGGTGACCAGTGGAGTGATGTCCAAGCTTTTTTATCCAACAAACATGGAGCGTTATGGTGAGTACATAACTTTGTTATGTTGCCCTATTACGCCTTCATTCTTACTGGATGGGACAGCGTCCCTAGCAGTATTTCCCTGGGTTGCTCACGGGAGTAAAACTTTGAGCACAGTGGAACCAAAGAAAGCCCTTTCCATGGAGGCCAAATCAACTTTGCAATGAGTAATAAACATATGGGGATGTGCACACATAGCAGTGGCACAAATACTGTCCATTGACTATCTGGCCAGTTAAGGAGAGGATGTTGCTAATGCTCTGGTCGAGTGGCCTCTAACTTTGAATGGTAAATTCCTGTTATTTGAGGGGTATATAAAGGTAATGCAATTTGAAAGCCAATTTGAAAGCGTAATTTTTGAAACTGGCATGCCCTTTTTTGCTTCACAGAAGGAAATGAACGGATTTGTTTTTTTTGAAATGTTTAGTTCTATGTAGCTAAAAATCTAAGTTGTCAATCCAATTGGTGAAGTGTGTACTCTGCCTTGTTGCTACGACTGGGGAAAAAAATACTGGGAGCTCTATAGATTGATTTAGATTGGTCTAGGAACAAACTTTTGGCACAAAGGATGGATCAATATGTAGAGATACTCTACCCTTATGGAAAATGAAATATAGTGGCTTGACTGATAGAGCTTGCAACTCCGAGACTTCTTGCAGATGTAATGGGTACTAGTAGAATAGTTTTCTAAGAAAGGAATTTGAGATCACAAGATGAGGGCTCGCAAGGAGGTAATGTAAGGTAAGTCAGGACAAAATTCAAATCCCATGGAGAGAGAGGTTCTTTTATGGGAGATCTCAATAAACAAGTGCCTTTTAAAAATGCTTTACACAATCTGTGTGACATCAGGTTAGGAGTATATTCACCAATGTGAAAATTAGATATTGCAGCTAGATGGACTTTAATTGCAGCAGCGGCAGAGCCTTGCTGAAAAAGTTCTGCAAGAAATTCCAAAATTGAGCTTATTGGGGCAGAGAAGGGATCAATATTTTTTGCTTGTGCCCAGTAGGAGAACCTCTTCCATTTACTAGCATATAACTTTCTGGTAGAAGCCTTGTGAGAGGATACCAAAAAGTGTTTTACTGCTGATGTGAAGTCTTGAAGCCTAAGTTTGGAAGTGGAGCAGCCATGCTGTCAAACTGAGGGTTTGAAGAGCAGGATGAAGAGTTCCTGACACGAGGGTTTCTCCTGTAGGTGAGGCCAGAGAAAGGGGAAGCAAATCTGACGGTGCCAGTATGGAACAATGAGAATCCGTCTGCTTCCCAAGGATTTTGCTTTCTTGATGACTTTGGGTATGAGAGGAAAGGGGGAAATGCATACAGAAGTCCTGAGGGCCAATCGTGAACAAGTGCGTCTCTCGGGGTCTCCCTTAGAGGGGGAATTAGGGGAAAGTAGCTGCTTTATTTGGTATTCATGGGTGTGGCAAAAAGATCACAGCAAGGCTTGTCCCATTTTCAGAAAATCTCCTCTGCTATGTTTTGATTCAGAGACCACTCATCAGGCATTAAAATTGCCCCGCTGAGCTTGTCCATTATCACATTAGATTTCCCTGGGATATGCATTGCTACTAGAAAGCATTGGGAAGAGATCGCCCATTGTCATACTCTCAGCGCCTCTCGCAAAGGGGGTTTGATCTGGTTCCTCCTTGTTTATGTACCAGACTAACGACATGTTGTCTGACTGGATTGCAATCATTCCTAGTGGATGAGAGGTTTGAAGTGCCTGCAGTGCTTGAAGCACAGCTCACATCTTTAGGACACTGATGTGCAGGTGGGCCTTGTGTTGGCTTGGACAGTCCTTCCCAGATAATGCCCCCCCTTACCTGGGAGTTGTCCGTGGTCACTGTAGCTGCCAGTTGTTGTGGCACAAAAGGTTGCGCGATGGTCACATGGTCGGACTGAAGCCACCATAGGAGATCTCTCTTGTAGGAGTCTGATTATGACTTGGTGAGATATGGGAAGTTCTTGTAATGACCACTGAGCAAAAAGGAGCTATTGAATATTTCTCATATGCATTTTGGCTAGGGGAACTAAGGTGATAGTTCCTAGGACTTTCAAAATTGTCTTTGCCTTTACTTTGTTCCTGGGTAGAAGGATGGCTATTTGTTGTCTGAGAACAGAAACCCTGTCTGGAGGAAGTCGTGCCATCAAGGAGACTGTGCCAAGATCTGCGCCTGTGAATGTAAAATGCTGACAGAGCAATAAAGCAGATTTTTGTAAATTGACTGTAATCCCTAATCGAGAACAAGTTTGAAGAGTAGTCTCTCTCGCCTGCTGAAGTAGATGCTTGGTGGTGGCAGTTAGGAGCCAGTCATCTAAATATGAAAACACTTGGAATCCCAGACGTCTCAAGTGAGCTATGACTACTGCCATGCATTTGGTGAACACTCTGGGGGTGGTAGTGAGATCAAAGGGCAGAGTTTGAAACTGATAATGACTGGCACCCAGCCGGAAGCTTAAGTGACTTCCTGATGCTCTGTCCATTTATGTGGTAGTACGCATCTTGGAGGTCTATTGAGAACATCCAATAGTCTTTCCCTAAAAAGGGAAGAATTGATTGCAGTGTCACCATTCGTAACTTGGATTTCTTTACAGATTCATTTAATTTGCAGAGATCCAAATTGGGTCTCAAGTCCCCTGTTCTTTTTGGCACTAAAAATAATCTTGAATAAGTTCCAAATCCTATTTGGTCTGTAGGGACTTTTTGGATGACTCTTTTGTCTAGCAACTTTTGAATTTCTACAGTTGCTTGTTCCCTCTGACTGGGTAGAACATCCAGGATTGTTCTGATCTGTGGGGCAGGATGGTAAGAGAGAATGGAATAGCCTCTAGATATTATACTTTGTACCCACTTGTCTCTTGTGATATCTCAAACCAGGCTTCTGGGTACAAAGATACGCCATCCCCCAACTGCCTCCAGAGTACAGCAGATGGGCCTCCTTTCAGGAGTGCTGGTAGGGCTGACCGTGAAAGGAATCACGGTCACCCTGGTTTTGCGGACACCCTCTGCCTCTAGTACGTCTACCATTATTGCCTCCCTCTCTGCTCCTGGGGAAGGGTTCACCTCGAGCATCTTGAAAAGCTCTCTGTGATCTTTTGAACCACATTTTCCCACTCTTCTGACTTTTAGGGTAAGATCGTGAAGGTCGGAAAAATGTACTCCCAACGGCAGAGAGAGTTTTCCTTCCCTGCTTGCATCTGGTTAAGTGTGTCCTTGACTTTAGGTCCAAAAAGTGAGAAACCATCAAAAGGGGCGCTGGTAATGGTAGATTTGAAAGGCTCCGCAAAGTTAAACAAGTGCATCCAGGAGTGCCTCCTCAGGGAAACTCCTGAACCTGATGTCCTGCTTGCTCCATCTGCTGCATAGGATATTAGTCTTATGGAGGAGTTAACGATGGAATTTAAGGTAGATAGCTGAGAGGTGACCTTTTTTGACAGCCCCACAGCCAATGAACCTTGAAGAGCATCTCCTCTTTCAGGAGATCTCTTTGTAGTCTCGTAAAGTGTGTAAGGTCGTAAAGTGTGTAAGGTAGTTCAGCAATCTAAGGGTAAAAGTCGCTGATAAAAAAACATGCTTCACGTATCTGTCCACTGACCAGAAGTCCTTGTTTGGTGGATGGACAGATGATGTTTCAGAAAGTTCCTTCTTGGTGGCTGCTGCCACCACCATAGCATCTACAAGAACATCTTTCATGAGAAATTATTTTTCCAAAGGTGCTGAAAAGAACTTATTTGGCCTCCGAGGGACTAGTTCCACAGTGTCTGGTGACTTCCACACCTTTCAACTAACCAACTCCAATAGCTTGTCGAAAGGCAGAGACATTCAGAAGGCTGAAAGTTGAGATCCAAAAGCCTTCAGGTACACAGACTCCTCATCAGAAGGGTTGATGGACTTCCAGCCGCCTCTCTGTTTCAGGATATCTATGATATCTGCGAAGGAGATATCGTCAGAGAATGACTGTAGGGACCCTTCTGACTCCTAGAGATCGGTGTCAGAGGTGATGGGCTCGCCAGGGGAGTCTATATGCTTTTTCTTGCATGTTCTCTTTTGAGGAGCCTCCTCCGAAAGGTATTCTGGGGAGCTCTCGGAAGAGTAGGGTTTGCCCAATGGGGCTCCCTGAGGCTCTGAATCTCTGCTGTCCTGTGGATGGGGTGGTGCCGGGACAGACGCCGGTGCTTTGGAGGGAAGAATACCAGTATCCTTGTGTAGAGCTGTAGGAGGGGACAGCACACATCAGCTCAAACGCAGATCTCCCCCGGCTTTTGAGGACACCTCTGGTTCCGAGGGAACAGAGGAATCCCCGGCACCACAGAGATCAACTCCGAGGCTGATGTAGGAGTGAAGCTCAACCGAGCTGAAGCAAAAAGAGATAAACTCGGAACCGAAGAAACTCAGGTCTGAGATTCCCTCCCCCCAGAGCCAACCAGAGAACTTCAGCTCCTAGACACCCCAGACGGCACAGAGAGTGTCGGAGCAGGGACCGGTTCCAAAATCTCCTGAAGGGGTCTCAATACCAAAGACTCTACACCAAGAGGTACGTGGCATTCTGGCTCTGAAGGTCCAAACTTGGCTCGGAGGAGGAATCGTCATGGATGTTAACAGCCTTAGATGGCTCCGGAACCGGCTTGGTCAGAGCCAAAAACAATTTAGCCAGCGCTGGTGACTTCAAAAGTCTGCCCACCACCCTGTCCGTATTATTGCCCAATAAGCTCCTAGAGGACCTGGAGAAGAGGGTTGGTGAGCGAGATCTCTCCAATAAGGGAGATCTCAAGGTAGGGGAGACAGGTAACAGATCAGGGGACCGGCTCTGAAAAGTAGTCTCAGCTCCGAAGGCCGTGGAGCCGAAGGACTCGATTTCTCGAAATCTATGATCTCTCTTGGTTCTGAAGGCTGTGGAGCTGAGGAGGTCGATGCATCAGAAGTCTTCGCCAGTTTTTGTGGTGGTTCTAAATGAGCTGAAGAAGCAGGAGATGGTCGTTTTGTAGTCTCATCACTTTTAGAGGAAGGGGACCTGCTTGAAAAAGTGCTCTGTAGAGCCTCATCAAAGGAAGGTTTCAAGAACCCTTTGAGAATCAGCTTGTTCTTTCTTTCCTGCAAGACATGAAAGGTTAAAGAATGACCGAATGTACAAGTCTCTTGGAGGTGAATGGCCCCCAAGCAATAAACACAAATGTTATGTCCATCAGTGATGGACATCTTCTGAGAACATTTCTGACACTTTTTAAAACCTGAAGGCTCAGGCTCCTTTTCTCTAGTTTTCTTTGACATATTAAGAAGGAAACAGAATTTGTACAACAAAAAGTAAAGCCTAAATACACCTCTATAAAAAGCTAACACACGCAAAAAATTTAAACGTTTAGATAAAACTATAACACAGCGCATCCAATAAGAAAAGAACAAGGTAAAAAGCTCTGCCCTCTAAGTTAAACGGGCACTAGGCCCTCTAACTGAAACAGACAGAGCTATAAACGAGGAAGACACAGAACAGGTAATTAGCTTTCTGAATAAAACAGAGAAATGGAATACACACTAACTTATTCTACTGTAACTCCTAACTACACCACTACAAAAAGGTGGGAAATATAGAATAAAAGGCCTTGCAACTAACGATGGCCAACAAACAACCACACAATAGCAAAGATTAAACATCACTCGGAACAACAGCACACTGAAAACTATGTAACAACCACTATTTAAACTACTAATAAGTAATATTACTGCTAAATTAATGGAAAAAATATACGTTTTTAAAGAACTTAGCCATAGCCAAGGAGAGAGCACCCAAACTCGTAAAGTGGCAAATGAGATCTGGGGAATTACACCACTGCATGATGGGATACCTATTCTGCCACGAGCCAAGTCAGAGACTGAGTTAATGTAGTTGGCCAAGTCGGTGCTGAGGATCGGCTCCGAATCCATCCAGTAAGAATGAAGGCAAGATAGGACAACATAACATTCAGACGTTTTTATAAGACTATTGAGACTAGTTTTCATCTTGCAGTGCTAAGAGATCAGTTTTCATCTTATTAATGCTAACAAAGAAATACATTCAAATGTTTTCTTAGTAACTTGAAAAAACTGAAGCAAATGTCATACTCTAGTATCTTCTGAGCATCTTGTTCATATGCTTGCTTCTTCTGCTCCTTTTTTGTCAAAAACTGTCTCAGTTTTTCCTTTCTACTTGCAAAAACTCTTTTTAGTTGTTCTTCTTGTCGTTCTGATGTCTTTAATTTTTTCTGAAGGCTTTCTATTTCTTCTTTTAAGTTCTGATCCTATAAGGTGCAGGATACAACAAGAAACAAAAATTTCAGTTTAAGTTACGCACAGCATTCCTTTAGTAAATACTAGTCCATCAGTACAGCGAATGTGTTACCACTTGTTTTGAAGGGAACTAGCTGGAGGTGGTTTAAGGCATCAAGCTGTACAGAACATGCTTTCATACTCTTGCTTAATAACACGCTAACAGCCAAATGAAACAGACATTTTAGGGAATTCAATGCAGGTAAGTGATGCACTCTATATACAATGAATGTGCTCCTGCCATTTTGTTCATGCCCCATCAACAGTCCCACCCCAAGTGCAAGGATATCAGTAAAGAAATTGCCCACAGTCAATCTGTCAGTGTTTTTCCCCAAACAGTGATAAGGCTAGAGGCCCTGGTCTCCACCATGGGCTATAGTCCAAGTTTAGAATATTTTCTGAGGTATGCAAGCCAGCAGAAAATGTTCAGTCCCCACCAATCCCAATGGACTGCAAACATTTTCCTAACGATTTGGCAATAATGACCACACTACATAATCAGCTTAGGCTCTTAGACCTTGCTCAAAGAAGCAGTGAATATGGTGATGCCAATAAAGTTGAATTACTGAGGGAACAGAATGCAAGTACAAGATCAAAGTAGATACAATACTGAAATTTCAAATACAGTCTGAAACAATATGAAAAGGCATTTAAAAACAATGAAAGACTACTTAACTCAGTAATTACCTGTGATGTTTAATAGCATTAGTCTACTCTAGGGATCAGAACAAAAAGAATATGGCCATTACTTTACAATACTGTTACATGAGTGCTCAAACAAAGGGCTGCATAACTACTAGAATTTCTTCAGAATGGTATTCCACACTATACCACTATCATCTAACTGGGGTACAAGCCCCAAGGTGCCAGAATAGCTAGGTACTCTGCTATATATCAGGTACACACACAAGGCAAACTCAGTTTCTGAAAGCTGAAGCTTTGCAATTATCCATCCAAAACACAGACTTATTTACCTCAGAAAGGAACAAACAGTGAGCAGTCTAATATAGTCACGGTCCCAGTTATGAAATACAACTCTGATTATCTCTTAAAAAAGCTTTTGTTCAGATGCAGAGACGTGGCTTCTTTGACAGCAGCACAAGGAAATTAAAATACCTCAGCCAATATTTCACTGTTTTTCTGTATAATGCCTTCCTCCAGGGGTCTATATCATATGTTTGAAGACTTAAAATGTCGACTCACCTTTAGTCGACACAAATTTCGAAGCTGCAGTTCATCAAACAGCCAAATCATCGATTTCTTTCCAAGGGAAAGAAACTGGTTGGCCGTTCCATTACATCTGCCCTTTCCCTGACGGTTACATCTGCCCTTTCCCTGACGGCAGTGTTATCTCGGAGTTAGAATATTTAGTTAGGGGTATGGGAGGACACAGCCCCCCACGTTTGGGGGTGTGGGGCAAAGCTCCCCAATTAAAAGTGTTTATTTTTTTGTGGTGTTCATTGTTGGCCTACCGATTTCTTTCCCTTGGAAAGAAATTTATTTGGCCGTTCAATGAACTAAAGGTGAGTCGACGTTTTGAGTCTTCGATTATATAATACAGACCCTTCCTCCAGTCCATGCCTTCACCTAACAAAGTAAAGCTCAAAATGTAAATCAACTCAAAGCCCACACTACAGTCATTTTATTTTCAAGTAAAGCATCCCATAATCAAATACAAACAGACCTCTCAATTCTCCCTGGTTTTGACTCAAATTTTAGCAGTCGCTCTTAATCTCTCCTAAAAATTTGGTGACATTTGGGGAAAAGGTGGTCAATTATACTTAAATAATGACAATAAAAGTTTTACCCTTTTACTTCAAAAATGAATATTAATTTACATTTTTATGTTCTGACAGTGTCTCAGGTTAACCGTACTAATATTTTAAAAGTGTCCCTGACCGTCTCCGATTACTTCTAGATTTGCCCCTGATTGGTTGAGAACTATGCATACAAAATATTAGGAAAATAAATGAAAGTTAGGTACTTGTGATAAGAAGTTATGTACTCACCATAACTTTCCATCTGAATAGGTATCTTCATTTGTCTGCAACCTTTGGGATACGGATCCGAGCCGGCAACTTTTACCACAGCATAGATCCGAGCTCCTAGCTCCTCCCTTTACCCATAATCCCCTGCCAACCTTGACTGACCTCAGATCAAGTTTGCCCGATATAACCATTGATATTGTGCAAGGGGCTTATCCAAGACAGATCCTACAGGTCAGGGGGAAGGGGGGGGGGGGATGGTTGCAGACAAATGAAGATACCTACTCAGATGGAACGTTATGGTGAGTACATAACTTCTTAATCTGAAGTAGGAACTTCATTTGTCAGAAACCTTTGGGACAGAGTCCCCAGCTACCTGAATCCTGTGTGGCCTTTATGGAAGAATATTCTGGAGCACTGCAGAGCCAAAGGATGCCCTACCTCTGGAGACAACATCCAGTCTGTAATGGCTGATAAAGGTATGAGATGAGGCCCAAGTGGCTGCGGAACAAATATCATCCAAGGGAACCCTAGATTTAAAAGCCGCCGAAGTAGCGACGGCCCTAGTAGAATGAGCTCGGACTCCCTGAGGTGCAGGCCTTCCCAAACTCTGATACGCTAAGAGGATACAACTAGCTATCCACCATGATAATGTAACTTTAGAAATTGACTTGCTTAAACTTGTTATGGCAAAGGAGACAAACAACTGGTCAGATTGCCTATGATCAGCAGTTCAATGAATATAAAAGCGTAATTGTCTGTGCACATCCAAGGAATGCAGTTTGTACTCTCCTTTGTTCTGGTAATTGGGAAAGAACACGGGAAGATTAACAGATTGATTAATATTAGCTTCCGAAGATACCTTAGGCAGAAAGGACGAATTGATGCGGAGGTAAACTATCTTGATGGAAGGCTAAATACGGTGGTTTAACACAGAGCCTGAAGCTCAGAGACCCTTTTAGCTGAAGTAATGGCCACCAAGAAGGCAGTCTTCCAAGAGAGGTATTTAAGATCAACCGTAGCCGCCAGCTCGAAAGGGGGGCTAGTCAAGGCTTGGAGAACCAAAGACAAATCCCATGGGGGTACTACCTCCCTGACTGGAGGTCTGAGAAGGAAGGTACCCTTGAGGAAAGATTTACAAAGCTTGGAAGTAATTAGAGGGCCCGATTCATGCCCTACATGACAATGCTACTTGTACCTTGACTGTAGAGCAGCTAGCCCCTTGATGAAAAAGGGTAGTTAGAAAATCCAAAACTGATGTAAGAGGCGCCGTGAAAGGATCCAAGTGATGGTGCTCTGCCCAGATGGAGAAACGTTTCCACTTACTTCGATAGACTCTTCTGGTGGAAGGTTTATGTGCTGCTACTAGGATGGCTTTGACTGGTGAGGAGATTCCGGGAGTCCTCATCAGGAGTGGAACTGGAGCAACCAAGTAGTCAGCTTGAGGGCCGGAAGACCCAGAGGGTGAGTAATGAGATCCGGGAGTGGATCCAGAATCCATGGTGGATGAATCAGGTGAGACCACAGGTACGGGAACCATGTTTGACGAGGCCAAAATGGGGCAATGAGGATCATTTTGCCCTCCAGCCGACTGGCTTTCTGTAAGAGTTTCAGCATCATAGGCAATGGAGGGTAAGCGTAAAGGAGACCAGGAGGCCAAGCATGATTAGAGAGTCTCTCTGGGACTCCTCCTGAGGGGGGATTAGAGCGAAGTAACGGTTGCATTTGGTATTTGAAGGACAGGCAAAAAGATCGCAACAGGGTTGCCCCCATTGGGCAAATATTTGTTTCGCTACTAGAGGATTGAGGGACCATTTGTACGGGGTCAGAATTGAACGATTGAGCCTGTCTGCTAGGATGTTGGACCGTCCCGGAATGTGCGTTGCAATGAGAAAGCGGTTGGTGGCTATCGCCCATTCCCACACTCTCATGGCCTCGCGACAAAGAGGATAAGACCTGGTTCCCCCTGTTTGTTGATGTAACAGACAACCAACATGTTGTCCGTTTGTACTGCAGTCGTCCCAATCGGAAGAAGGCTGTGAAGTGTCTGCAATGTCAAAAGCACCGCCCTCATCTATAGGACATTGATATGCAAAGAGGTCTCCGTGTCGTTCCACGTGCCTTGGACTGTTCTGTCTGAATAGCCCCCCCCACCCCAGACGAGAGGCGTCCGTGGTCACTGTGGCGACGGGGGAAGGCATCGAGAATGGTCATCCCATGTGGAGACTTGGGGACTGAAGCCACCACATGAGTGACACTCTGCAAGCCCTGCTTAGGGGAATAGGATGGGACAGGGGGTTGCGAGACAGGGACCATTGTACCTGGAGGGTCCACTGCAGGACCCTCATATTTAGACGGGCTAGGGGCAGCAGAGGAATAGCTGCCGCCATGGACCCTAGAGCCCTCAGGATCAATTCTGCCGGTGGAGCAGGAAGTCTGAGAATGGCCTGGACATGCAACCTCAGGTTCTGAAGCCGATCGGGAGTCAGGAAGTCAAGCATTATTCTGGAATCCAATTTCGCCCCTATGAAATCTATTACCTGTGTAGGGACCAGGGAGGATTTGGCCATGTTGACAGTCAACCCTAGACGTGGAGCAAGGTTGAGGAAATAATCCCTGCCTGAACAGAGCAGATGCCTTGTTGGGACGATGAGGAGCCAGTCGTCGAGGTACGGAAAGACCTGAATTCCCTGAAGCCTCAGGTGGGCTGCTATAACCGCCAAGACTTTGAACACCCTGGGGACTGAGGTGAGACCGAAGGGAAGGGCCCTGAACTGAAAGTGACTGGCTCCCAGGCGGAAGTGGAGGAACCTCCTGGAGCGTCTGTCCACCAGAATGTGGTAGTACGCATCCTTGAGGTCTATCGAGCACATCCAGTCGTTCTCCCGTAATAGGGGGAGAATAGATTGTAGAGTGACCATTCGGAACTTTTCTTTGGGTACTGCCAGGTTCAGGGGAGAGACAGATCGAGAATGGATCTCAAGTCCCCTGTCTTTTTTGGCACCAGAAAGAACCTGGAGTAAAACTCCGATCCGAACTGATCTGGGGGAACGGGTTGGATGGCTCTTTTTTGCAAAAGCTGCTGAATTTCTGTAGCAGCTGCCTCCCTTTGATTGGGTGGTACGTCGGGGAGGCTTTTGGTTTTGGGGGTTACAATAAAGGGAATTTGGTAACCTCTGGAAATATGAAGCACCCAGTGATCTGTTGTTATGGACACCCACATTGCTAGGTGCTTCGAAAGACGCCCCCCGACTGCCTCCAGAGTGGAGCAGCCGGGCAACCCCTCAGGGGTTCTGCGTGGGCCTCTCAGAGAAAGGTTCTCTGGACCCAAAATTTCTGGGACCCCTTCTGCCTCTTGGGCTGCGTCCTCCCTGTCCTCCTCTGTCACGAGAGGACTGGTTGTCCGGAGCAGACTGGAACTGATGCGATTTTCGGAGCCACATCTTCTTCCGACCCTTTTGGTTCTTGAAAAAAGACCTCTGGGGAGCAGAGAAGCGGACTCAGACGGCAGAAAACGTCTTCCCGTCTTTCTCGCTCTGGACTAAAGTGTTGCGAACGGTTTTGCCAAACAGTGCAGAACCATAAAAGGGGGCATTTGCGAATGACGCCTTAAAGGGTTCCGAGAAGTCACAATGTCGGAGCCAGGCCTGGCGCCTAATTACCAGGCCGGCTCCGCCAGCTCTAGCGGCTCCTTCAGTGGCGTGAGACAAGAGCCGCATAGAGGTGTTGGAAACTGAACGTAGAGTAGACATTCGGGAGGAGTACAGTTGCTTGTCTCCTTCAGACATGGACTCTGGGGGGGGATGCAGCGTATTCTTTTATTGGATCTCACTGAATCCGGATGACGTGTGCCATATAGTTCAGCGCTCTCATGGAGAAGGTTGCTGAACTAAAGACCCGCTTCCCAAGGCGGTCCATCGCTCGAGAGTCCTTACTCGGCGGGTGGACCGCAGAGCTCTCCTGAGCCAACTCTCTCTTGGTGGCCGCCGCCACCAACATGGCATCCACGGGAGGACCTCTGCTCCAGTGGGTTCTTTCAGCAGGGGGACTCAGGATTCTATCCGGGCGCTTGGGGACTGGCTCTACAGTGTCCGGCTCCTTCCAAGCCCTGGTGGAAATAAGGTCCACCAGGGGGTCGGGGGGAGGGGACACCCAAGAGGTAGATGGCCCTGCTTCAAACGCCTCAGGAATACTGACTCATCGGAGGAAGCCTTGGGGGCAGACCACCCACCCCTAATCCTGAGCATTTCCATGATGTCTCCAAAGGAGACATCCTCGGGGGGTGACCTTGGGGAGCCTTCCCCTTCATCTAAGTCCGTATCTTCCGTAAGGGACTCTGGGGAGTCCACGTGCCTCCTCTTACACTTGGCTTTGTGAGGGACCTCCTCGGGGGGGGGGGGGGCTGTCCGAGGAAGACTCACCAGCAATATCACGTTCTAAAGGAACACCCAGAGACGCTGAAGCAGGCTGTCCCGAAGGCCGGGTGATAGGAGCCCGGACCAGCTGAGAGGGAGTGCAGGGGGGAGCCGAAGCCAGGACCGGAGGTCCGGATGCACTCAACAGTGCCCTCTCCACCACCGCGAAAGCCGAGGGGGAGCCACTCTCGATAGGCTCCGAGAGTCGACTCCCACTCGGATCCGAAGCGTGGACCAGATCCGGGGCCGAGACCCTCTGATCCGAAGGACCCGTGTGCTCCGAAGGACCCGTGTGCTCCGACCGGGACAGAGCCGAAGTCACACAAAGTCCCTTGGATCCAAAGCTCAGCCCACTGCTCCGGGAGGTCTGATCCGACAAACTCGAGGGACCAGTCGGAGCCAAAGTAACCAGTACTGTCAGCTCCGAGCCAACCCCGGATCAGACGCGGCTCGGCTCCGAATGCTCCGAACCCGGGAAGCAGGATGGAGAAGGAGCAATTGGAGCAAAAAATGGGGTCGAGCTCCCCCCCCCCCCGGAGGGGGGGAGGCAAGAGCACTCCCATCTGCAGCTGGGCCTGGATGAACCTCCTCATCATCCGGTCCATGTCTGCATCTGACATACTGAAGGTGGACCTCGACGAGGCCACCGAGGCAGACCTAGAGTGTCGCAATGGGGACCGGGTCCCCTCTTCCCCGGGTCCCGGTGAAAAACAAGGAGACCGGAGCAGAGGAGGAGGTGATCCAGGAACCCTGGATGGAGAAGCCCGCTTGGCAGGCGGGGCAGAGGAAGAGCCCTCGGCCCGCCGCTTATGGTGCTTCTCCTTCCTTTTGTTTTTTCTGGCCTCCCTCTCCTCCGGAGCCGAAACGGGATGTTGAGTCCCGACCGGAGGGAGACAGGGGTGCTACCACCGAGGGCTGGGTAGCGGCCACAGAAGAACCGGAGCAGAGTCCGGGGGCAAAAGGGGCTGCCAGGATCAGCTTCAACCTCCAGTCCTTAAGTGCCCTGGGGTTGAACGCTGCACAAACCGCGCATCCCGAAGAGAGGTGTTCAACCCCAAGGCACCTAACGCACCGGGTGTGGCCATCTGCCGGTGAAAGCTTATGGCCACACTTGGTGCATTTTGAAAATATGGCTTTAGGGGCCTCCAACATGGTGTACAGAAAACACACTCACTAGGCCCCTACACACACCACAAACGCGCACTACGAACCAGCGAGGGTAGGGAGGAAAAAAATTTACACAAAAGATATAAAAGAGGGAACCTGAACAGTTGTACACACTCACACAAGAGAAAGTAATAAAAAAGGCAAAGTTTTTCTCACAAAATTCACTGAACTACCAGGAGCTCGAAATCCAGCTTGTAGGCTTGAAGCACGGCAAACTAGATCTGAGGTCAGTCAGGGTTGTTGGCAGGGGATTATGGGTAAAGGGAGGAGCTAGGAGCTCGGATCTATGCTGTGGTAAAAGTTGCCGGCTCGGATCCGAAATCGGATCCGTATCCCAAAGGTTGCTGACAAATGAAGTTCCTACTTCAGATCAAGAAGTTATGTACTCACCATAACGTTCGATGTATGTGGTCCATCTCGCCTCACATTCTTATTCACGGGTTCAGAGCAGAGTATCGGCTCTGACTCGGCCAACTTTTTATTTTCTAGCACGAAGTCTCTAATTGGCTGGGCTCAACAGGTATCCCATGTTGCACTGCTCCATAGCCCCAGATTTAGTTTGCAGCAATCCACAGTCACACCTCATGCACAACCACAATCCAGAAAGGTAGAACACTATCCAGGGTAGTAAAGAAAAAACAACTAATACTGAAGGGTACTCAAGACCAATTATCGCCTCCAGATCCTCCAGGAAGGGGGCAGGTGGGAGGGTACGTAAGAATGTGAAGCGAGATGGACCACATACATCGAACGTTATGGTGAGTACATAACTTCTTGATGTTATGAGGTCCAATCTCGCCTACATTCTTACTCATGGGACAGCGTCCCCAGCACCTCTATCCTGGGAGGCTCAAAGGAAGATACTCCGGAGAACTGTTGAACCAAAAGAAGCCTGGCCCCTAGAAGCCACATCTATAGTTTGTAATGAGTAATAAAGGTGTGTGGAGAAGCCCACGTGGCCGCAGCACAAATATCATCCAAAGATAGCCTGGCATGGTAAGCCATCGAAGCGGAAATAGCCCTGGCAGAGTGAGCCTTGACGGGGAACGGTAGATTTCTGCCTGCTGACGAATAGATAAAGAAAATACAATCTGAAATCCATCTGGAAATTGTAATCTTAGAAATAGGGGAACCTGCTCTACTTTCTGAAAAGGACACAAACAGTTGGTCGGACTTCCGGAGTTGTTTTGTCCCATGGAAGTAGAATAGTAATTGCCTGTGTACGTCCAACTGATGAAATTTAAACTCTGCCTTATTGGAAAATTGAGGGAAGAAAACTGGCAACTCAAAAGACTGATTGAGATTAACAGCAGATGTTACTTTAGGAAAGAAGGAGGGATTAGGTCTCAGGGAAACCCTGTCCTTATGAAAGATTAAATATGGGGATTTGATGGAAAGAGCTTGAATCTCTGACACCCGTCTGGCTGATATAATGGCTATTAAAAAGGCAGTCTTACAAGACAGAAACATTAATTCACAGGTGGCAGCCAGTTCAAAAGGTGGGGAAGTCAGGGCTTGCAAAACAAAGTTTAAATCCCATGGCATGATAGGTTTTGACACAGGAGGCCAGAGTAACAAGGTGCCTTTCAAAATGGCCTTACAGAGTTTATAGGCCATAAGAGAGGGCTCGTAAGAGGTATGAAAATAAGAAATTATGTACTCACCATAACGTTCCATCTGAGTAGGCATCTTCATTTGTCTGCAACCTTTGGGATACGGATCTGATCTCGGATCAGAGCCGGCAACTTTTACCACAGCACAGATCCGAGCTCCTAGCTTCACCCTTTACCCATAATCCCCTGTCAACCCTGACTGACCTCAAATCAAGTTTGCCCGATATAACCACTGTCACTGTGCCCCGGAAGGGGCTTATCTAATACAGATCCTATAGGTCAGGGGGAAGGAGGGGGGGATGGTTGAAGACAAATGATGATACCTACTCAGATGGAACGTTATGGTGAGTACATAACTTCTTAATCTTAAGTAGGCACTTCATTTGTTAGCAACCTTTGGGACAGAGTCCCCAGCTACCTGAATCTTGGGTGGCCTTTATGGAAGGATATTCCGGAGCACTGCAGAGCCAAAGGACGCCCTACCTCTGGAGACAACATCCAGTTTGTAATGGCTGATAAAGGTATGAGATGAAGCCCAAGTGGCTGCGGAACAAATATCATCCAAGGGAACCCTAGATCTAAACGCAGCCGATGTAGCAACGGCTCTAGTAGAATGAGCGCGGACTCCCTGAGGTGCAGGCTTTCCCGAACTGTGATATGCCAAGAGGGTACAATTAGCTATCCATTGTGATAGAGTAACTTTAGAAACTGACTTGCCTAAATTGGTTTTTGCAAAGGAGACAAACTGGTCGGATTGTCTATGACCAGCAGTTCGATTAATATAAAAATGCAATTGTCTGTGCACGTCCAAAGAATGCAGTTGATACTCTCCTTTGTTCTGATAGTTGAGGAAGAACACAGGAAGATTAATAGATTGATTAATGTTCGCTTCCGAAGATACCTTAGGTAGAAAGGACGGATTGATCCTGAGGTAAACTCTATCCTGATGGAAGGCCAAATATGGTGGTTTGACACAGAGAGCCTGAAGTTCAGAGACTCTTTTAGCTGAAGTAATGGCCACCAGAAAAGCCGTCTTCCAAGAGAGGTATTTAAGATCAACCGTGGCCGCCGGCTCGAAAGGGGGCTTTGTCAAGGCCTGTAGAACCAAAGATACATCCCATGGGGGTACTACCTCCCGGACAGGAGGTCTAAGGAGAAAGGTACCCCTGAGAAAAGCTTTACAGAGCTTGGAGGTAATAAGAGGGCCCGACTCATGCCCTACATGATAGTGCGAAATCGCTGCTAGTTGTACCTTGACTGTAGAGCAGCTAGCCCCCTGATGAAAGAGTGTAGTTAGGAAATCCAAAACTGAAGTTAAAGGCGCCGTAAAAGGATCTAAGTGACGGTACTCAGCCCAGATGGAGAAACGTTTCCAATTACTCAGATAGACCCTTCTGATGGATGGCTTGTGAGCTGCTACTAGAATAGCTTTGACTGTTGAGGAGATTCCGGGAGTCCTTATCAGGAGTGGAACTGGAGCAACCAAGCAGTCAGCTTGAGGTTGACCAGGTTGGGGGTCAGAAGACCCTGCAGGTGAGTAATGAGATCCGGAAGGGGATCCAGAATCCAGGGCGGATGAATCAGGTGAGACTATAGGTACGGGAACCACGTCTGATGAAGCCAGAATGGGGCAATGAGGATTATCTTGCTCCCCAACCGACTGGCTTTCTGTAAAAATTTTAGCATCAGGGGCAGTGGAGGGTAAGCGTAAAGAAGACCGGGAGGCCAAGCATGTACTAGAGAGTCTCTCGGGGACTCCCCCTGAGGGGGGATCAGAGCTAAGTAACTGTTGCATTTGGTATTTGAGGGAGAGGCAAAAAGATCGCCACAGGGTTGCCCCCATCAGGCAAACATCGCTCCGCTACTAGAGGATTGAGAGACCATTCGTATGGGGTCAGAATTGTACGATTGAGCCTGTCTAAGATGTTGGACCGTCCCGGAATGTGCGTTGCAGTGAGAAAGTGGTTGGTGGATATCGCCCATTCCCACACTCTCATGGCCTCGCGACAAAGAGGATAAGACCTGGTTCCCCCCCTGTAACTGACATGTTGTCCGTTTGTACCGCAATCGTCCCAATCAGAAGAAGGCTGTGAAGTGCCAGCAATGTCAAAAGCACCGCCCTCATCTCTAGGACATTGATATGTAAGGAGGTCTCTATGTCGTTCCACGTGCCTTGGACCGTTCTGCCTGAATAGTGCCCCCCCCACCCCAGGCGAAAGGCGTCCGTGGTCACTGTGGAGATGGGAGGAGGCATCGAGAATGGGTGTCCTGTGTGGAGGCTCGGGGACTGGAGCCACCACACGAGCGACCTTCTGCAAGCCCTGCTTAGGGGAATAGGATGAGACAGGGTGTTGCGGGACAGGGACCATTGCACCTGGAGGGTCCACTGTAGGACCCTCATATTTAGACGGGCTAAGGGTAGCAGAGAAATTGCTGCTGCCATGGATCCTAGAGCCCTCAGGACCAAATCCGCAGCTGGGGCTTGGAGTTGGAGGATGGCCTGTACATGCAACCTCAGGTTCTGAAGCCGATCTGGAGTCAGGAAAGCAAACATTAGTCTGGAATCCAATCTCGCCCCTATGAAATCTATTACCTGTGTAGGAGCCAGAGAGGATTTGGCCATGTTGACAGTCAACCCTAGGCGTGGAGCAAGATTGAGGAAGTAATCCCTGCATGAACAAAGTAGATGCCTTGTTGGGGCGATGAGGAGCCAGTCGTCCAGGTACGGGAAGACCTGAATTCCCTGGAGTCTCAGGTGGGCTGCTATTGCTGCCAAGACTTTGGTGAACACTCTGGGGGCTGAGGTGAGACCGAAGGGGAGGGTCCTGAACTGAAAGTGACTGGCTCCCAGCTGGAAGCGGAGAAACCCCCTGGAGCATCTGTCCACTAGAATGTGATAGTACGCATCCTTGAGGTCTATCGAGCAGATCCAGTCGTTCTCCCGTAACAGAGAGAGAATAGATTGCAGCGTGACCATCCGGAACTTTTTTTTGGGGACTGCCAGGTTCAAGAGAGAGAGGTCGAGGATGGGCCTCAAGTCCCCCACCAGAAAGAACCTGGAGTAAAACCCTGATCCGAGCTAATCTGGGGGGACGGGTTGGATGGCTCTTTTTTGTAAAAGCTGCTGAATTTCTGTAGCAGCCACCTCCCTCTGACTGGGTGGTACGTCGGAGAGGATTTTGGTTTTGGGGTTTACAATAAAGGGAATTTGGTAACCTCTGGATATTATATGAAGCACCCAGCGATCTGTCGGTATTGACTCCCATGTTGCTAGGTGCCTCGAAAAATGTCCCCGGACCGCCTCCAGAGAGGAGCAGTCGGGCAACCCCTCAGGGGTTCTGCGTGGGTCTCTCAGAGAAGGGTACTCTGGACCCAAAATTCCTGGGACATCCTCTGCCTCTAGGGCGGCGTCCTCCCTGTCCTCCTCTGCCACGAGAGGACTGGTTGTCCGGAGCAGACTGGGATTGCTGCAATTTCCAGAACTACATCTTCTTCTGACCCTTTTGGTTCTTGGAAAAGGACCTCTGGGGAGCAGAGAAGCAGACTCCGATGGCAGACAGTGTCTTCCCGTCTTTCTCGCTCTGGACTAAAGTGTTGCGAACAGTAACAGTGCAGAACCAAAGGGGGCATTCGCGAATGACGCCTTAAAGGGTTCCGAGAAGTCACAATGTCAGAGCCAGGTTTGTCGCCTCATGACCAGGCAGACTCCGCCAGCTCTAGCGGTTCCCTCAGTGGCGTGAAACAAGAGCCGCATAGAGGTGTTAGAAATGGAACATAGAGTAGACATTCGGGAGGAGTACAGTTGTTTGTACCCTTCCGACATGGACTCTGGGGGGGAAGCAGCGTATTCTTTTATTAGATCCCACTGCATCTGGATGACGTGTGCCATATAGTTCAGCGCCCTCATCGAGAAGGTTGCTGAACTGAAGGCCCGCTTCCCAAGGCAGTCCATCGCACGAGACTCCTTGCTCGGTGGATGGACTGCGGAGCTCTCCTGAGCCAACTCTCTCTTGGTGGCTGCCGCCACCAACATGGCATCCACGGGGGGACCTCTGCTCCAATGGGTTCTCTCTGCAGGGGCACTCAAGATCCTATCTGGGCTCTTGGGGACTGGCTCTACAGTGTCCGGCTCCTTCCAAGCCCTGGTGGAAATAAGGTCCACCAGGGGGTCGGGGGGGAGGGGACACCCAAGAGGTAGATGGCCCTGCCTCTAACGCCTCTAGGAATACGGACTCATCGGAGGAAGCCTTGGGGGCAGACCAACCCCCCCCTTATCCTAAGCATTTCCATGATGTCTCCAAAAAAGGCATCCTCGGGGGGTGATCTTGGGGAGTCTTCCCCTTCATCTAAGTCCGTATCTTCCGTAAGGGACACTGTGGAGTCCACGTGCCTCCCCTTACACTTTGCCTTGTGAGGAACCTCCTCGGGGGGGGATGTCCGAGGAAGTCTCACCGGCAATGTCATGTTCCGAAGGAACACCCAGAGGCGTTGAAGCAGGCTGCCCCAAAGGCTGGGTTGATGGGAGCCTGAACCACCTGAGAGGGAGTGCAGGGGGGAGCCGAAGCCAGGACCGGAGGCCCGGATGCACTCAACAGTGCCCTCTCCACTGCAGCGAAAGCCGAGGAGGAGCCGCTCTCGATCGGATCTGAGAGCTGGCTCCTACTCGGATCCAAAGCGGGGATCGGACCCGGGGCCAAGACCATCGGATCCGAAGCGGGGATCGGACCCGGGGCCGAGACCATCGGATCCAAAGGACCCATGTACTCCGACCGGAACGGAGCCAAAGGCACACCGAATCACTCTGATCCAAAGTTCGGTCCTCAGCTCCGAGAGGTCGGATCAGACAAGCTCGAGGGACCAGTCGGAGCTGAAGTGCCCAGCACTGTCGGCTACGACCCGCCCCCGGATCCAACGCGGCTCGGCTCCGAACGTTCTGAACCCGGTAAACAGGTCGGAAAAGGAGCGATTGGAGCAAAAAATGGGGTCGAGCTCCCCCCCAGAGGGGCAGGAGGCAAGAGCAATCCCATCTGCAGCTGGGCCTGGATGAACCTCCTCATCATCCGGTCCATGTCTGCATCTGACATACTAAAAGTGGACCTTGAAGAGGCCACCGAGGCAGGCCTGGAGTGCCGCCTCGATGACCTCGACGGGGACCGGGTAAACTCCTCCTCGGGTCCCGGTGAGAAGCAAGGGGACCGGAGCCGAGGAGGAGGCGACCCAGAAGCCCTGGAGGAAGAAGCCCGTTTGGCGGGCGGGGCTGAGGAGGAGGAGTCCTCGGCCCGCCGCTTATGGTGCTTCTCTCCGCTTGGCTTTTCTGGCCTCCCTATCCTCCAGAGCCGAAGCGGGAGGTTGAGTCCCGTCCGGAGGAAGGGGGCAGGAGTGGCCGCCACCGAAGGCTGGGTAGCGGCCACAGAAGCACCGGAGGTCGGAGCCGGATCTGGGGGCAAAAGGCCAGCCAGAATCGGCTTCGACCTCCGGTCCTTAAGTGCCCTGGGGTTGAACGCCACGCAGATTGCGCATCCAGAGGACAGGTGTTCAATCCCAAGGCATCTAACGCACCGAGTGTGGCCATCCGCCGGTGAAAGCTTATGGCCACACATGGTGCACTTCGAAAAAGTGGCTTTAGGGGCCTCCGACATTATAAAATAAAGGAAACACACTCACTAGACCCCTACACACACCACACACACAGTACGACCAGCAAGGGCAGGGAGAAGGATCACAAATTAAATTAAATTTAAAAGAAGGGCTAAAGGGAATGCTTAAACAATTGCTCACACTCACACAAAGAGAAATGGGGGAAAAAATTGAAAATTTTTTTCCTCACAAAGTTCGACTAGACCAGGAGCTCAGGAACCTAGCTTGTAGCTTGAAGCGTGGAAAACTAGATCTGAGGTCAGTCAGGGCTGGCAGGGGATTATGGGTAAAGGGAGGAGCTAGGAGCTCGGATCTATGCTGTGGTAGAAGTTGCCGGCTTGGATCCGAGATCGGATCCGTATCCCAAAGGTTGCTGACAAATGAAGTGCCAACTTCAGATTTAGGAATAGCAGCCAGCTGGACCTTAATGGTAGCAGGAGCAGAACCCTGCCGAAAGAGCATGGATAAAAAATCCAAACCAGCAGGAATTGGGGCTGTGTAAGGGTCCAGTTCCTGGGCATGAGCCCAAATAGAAAATGTTTTCCACTTGCTGGAATAAATCTTCCTGGTGGAAGACTTATGAGAAAAGGATAAAATGTGCACTCTCAGGTGAAAAACAATGAAGTCTGAACGATGGAAGTGGAGTAGCCAGGCTGTCAACCTGAGGGTCCGCAGGGAGGGATGGAACTGTCCCATGTGTGTCAGTAGGTCTGGTACTGGGGCCAGAATCCAAGGACTGTCCACTGTGTATTGATGAAGAAAGGAGAACCAGACTTGGCGAGGCCAGTGTGGGGCAATTAGAATCATCTTGCTTCCAGAGGATATGGCTTTCTGAATCACTCTTGGTAAAAGAGGAAATGGAGGGAAAGCATATAGCAGACCGGGGGGGGGGGGGCAATCGTGGACTACAGCGTCCCTGGGTGACTCCCCCTATGGGGGGATCAGTGTGAAGTAGTTGCTGCACTTGGCATTGAGGGGATTGGCAAAAAGATCGCAGCAAGGCTGACTCCACCTGCTGAAAATCTGTTCCGCATCCCGGCTGTTCAGGGACCACTCATAAGGCATCAGAATAGCTCTGCTCAGGCCTTCCCCGGAATGTGCGTTGCCACTAGAAACCGTTGGGAAGACACTGCCCATTGCCACACTCGCATAGCCTCGCTGCACAGGGGATAAGATCTGGTTCCCCCTTGCTTGTTTAGGTACCACACAATGGACATGTTGTCCGAGTGAATTGCAATCGTTCCCAGAGGAAGAGAGCTCTGAAGTGCTCGCAACGCCAGTAACACCGCTCATCTCTAAAACATTGATGTGCAGATGTACCTCGTGATCTTGCCACGTGCCTTGGACCGTCCTGCCAGGATAATGCCCCCCCCCCATCTGGGAGGCGTCCGTTGTCACCGTGGCAACAGGTAACATAGGAACAAATGGTTTTCCCTCGTCCAGATTGGTGGAGCATAGCCACCAATGGAGGTCTTGTTTGCACCGATCCGTGAGTAGGATCAAGTGGGAAAGGGTAAATTCCTGAAAGGATCATTGTGCAAAAAGGAGCACTGCAGAAGCCTCATGTGTAATCTGGTTACAGGCACTAACATGATGGTGGCTGCCATGGATCCCAGGAGCTGGAAAACTCATCTGGCCTGAACTTTCTTGAGGGGTAACAATGCGTGAACCTGACTCTGCAACATTCCTATCCTTTCTTGGGGCAGGAACGCCCGCATTCGAACGGTGTCTAGCTCTGCGCCTATAAATGTGACATGCTGTGAGGGCAGCAAGGCAGACTTTCCCCAGTTCAAGGTAATTCCTAGTCGTTGACAGAGGGTAATGATAGCTTCCCTGGCTCGAATGAGAAGATGCCTGGTGGGGGTGGTGAGGAGCCAGTCGTCCAGGTATGGAAACACTTGGAATCCTTGACGTCTCAGGTGAGTCGTCACCACCGCCAAACACTTGAACACCCTGGGGGCTGTGGTGAGACCAAAGGGCAGGGCACGAAACTGGAAATGACTGGCTCCCAGCCGGAAGCGTAAGTGACTCCTGGATGCCCTATCCATTTTGATATGGTAGTAAGCATCCTTGAGGTCAATTGAGCACATCCATACTTCTTTTCCTAGCAACGGAAAAATGGACTGGAGGGTGACCATTCGGAACTTGGACTTCAGAACGTAGTGATTCAGTCGGCTGAGATCCAGAATGGGTCTCAGGTCACCTGTTCTTTTCGGCACCAAAAAGAGTCTCGAGTAAGTCCCTATTCCGATTTGGTCTGAGGGGACAGGTTGGATTACTCCTTTTACCAGCAGCTTTGAAATTTCTAGTGCTGCGTGATCCCTTTGACTGGGTGGAACATCCGGGATTCTGGAGGGGGCTCTGAGAAAACAGGGATGGTATAACCTCCGGTAATTATTCGAAGCACCCATCGATCCTGGGTGATGCTTCTCCAGGCTTCCGGGTACAACGAAATGCGGCCCCCTACTGGCTCTGGGATAGCACAGTCGGGCAACTCATCAGGAACGATGGTAGGAAGACCCGCGAAAGGAATCACGGTCTCCCGAGTTGCGGGGGCCTCCTCTGCCCCTGGGGCGACGTCTTCCAGAATAGCTTCCCCCTCCTCTGCCTCTGGAGAGGGACTCACCTTGAGCTGCAGGGAAAGACTTCTGTGATTTTTTGAACCACATCTTCTCTCCTCTCTGAGCCTTGGGGTAAGGCCTAGAAGGGAGGGAAAAACGGACCCCTAAGGCAGACAGGGTCTTTCCCTCTTGCTCGCACCTGGTGAGGGTGTCTTTCACTTTGACCCAAAGAGTGAGGACCCATCAAAGGGGGCATCAGTGAAGGAAGACTAAGGCCTTCGCGAAATGACACAGGCGCATCCAGGCTTGCCTCCTGAGGGCTACTCCTGAACTAGCTGCCCTACTCGCCCCTTCGGCTGCATAAGATATGAGCCTCATGGACGAGTTGACAATCAAACCAAGGGTAGACAACTGGGCGTTAACAGTCTGTTGTAACGCCTCCGGTACGTTACCCATTAGAGTATCTCCTAACTCCTTAAGGAGATCTCTCTGGAGCCGAGTAAAATGACAAAGGTAATTCAGAGACCGTAGGGTGAAGGTCGCTGACGAAACCGTACCCTTCCCTTACCGGTCCCCAGTCCTGGACTCCTTGTTAGGAGGATGGACGGAGGAAGACGACTCTGCTACTTCCTGCTGAGTGGCCGCCGCCACCACCATGGCATCTACAGAAACCCCTTTGGACAGGAACTCCTTCCCCGGGGGAGCTGAAAGAAACTTATTAGGTCGTCTGGGTACCGGTTCCACCAAATCAGGATTCTCCCACACCCTTCGACAAATTAAATCCAGGAGCTCGAAGGGTGGAGACACCCAGGAGGCAGAGGGTTGAGCGCCAAAGGCCTTGAGGAATACAGACTCCTCCTCAGAGGGGGTCTTGGACGGCCAGTCACCTCTCTGCCTCAAAATCTCCAGGATGTCGGAGAAAAAGACGTCATCGGAGGATGACTTGGGGGGACCCCTCTGACTCCTAGAGGTCGGTATCAGAAGTGAGAGACTCGTCCTGGGAGTCTATGTGCTTCCTCTTGCACAACTTCTTTCTTGGGGGCTCCTCAGGCACAGACTCTGAGGGGCCCTCAGAAAGTTGGGTACAGCTCATGGGGGTATCCCCAGACCTTTGGGCTCCACCATCTACTGACAGGGGGACATCAGAGGCTCTAGCCAGGGTGGAAGGGGACAGAATGACCGAGACAGGTGATGTAACTGAAGATCTGGCCAGTGCGCTCCTCATAGCCTCGAAGGCAGGTCCCCCCGAATCAGAGGACCGACCGGCCACCGAGGCCACGACCGGAGTCTGGGTTCCTCGAGCCGATGCGCCGACAGGGAGACTTGGAACCGACAGGAGTCCCGAAGTATCCACCTAAGCCCCGACAGAGGAAACTCGAGTTCCGAAACCAGAGGACGGAGCCGACATGGTTGGAGCCGATGTCAGCACCAATAAACCCTTGCGGGGTAGCGGAGCCAGCACAAGAACATCACTCGGAGTGGAGCACTCCGGCTCCGAAAACAAGGAAGTGCTCGGAGGAGGAACCATCGGTACAAGCATCGGGACAGGCTCCGGAGCAGACTGGGTCTGAGCCGAAAATAATTTTGCCAACACCGGCGACCGCAGGAGCCTCTGAACAACCCTATCAACATCCAAATCAGAAAGCCCTGAGGGTTTGGAGGAAAGAGATGGAGATTGGGATCTCCTGTCTGGAGACCCATGTCTAACACTGGGCGACCGGCTCAGAATGGGTTCCAATAGAATTGGAGCAGAGGTAGATTCCAGCACAACAGATACCTCCTGCGGCCCAGAGGACAGAGGAGCCGAGGGGGTAGAATCCAGTTTAGAAGTCTTCTCTGGAGGCTCCGTGGAGACAGATGGAGCCGGAGATCTCTTCTTCACCTTCGAAGCCTTAGACTGAGTACTCGAGGAAGAGTCTAAAGACTCCTCAAAAGAAGGTTTTAGGAGACCCTTCAGTATAAGTTTGTTTTTCCTTTCCTGTAGCACCCTCGGACTGAAGGCGTGACAAAATCTACAGGACTCTTGTAAATGAATTGCCTCTAGGCAGTATACACAAACGGAATGTCCATCTGTAATGGTCATCTTGTAGTTACATTTTGAACATTTCTTAAAATCCGAAGGTTTATGTTCCTTTTGATCCTTGGACATCTTAAGAGATTTATACACCAAAATCAAAACACAAACAGCAGGAACCTAGCCGGGAAAAAGGCAAAGGCGGGAAACTACTGTCAACAAACAGCCAAAGAATCTCTAATTCAAACGGTTCTTTGGGAGTCTAGAAACACACTAAAACAAGGGAAAAAAACTACACTCTACACAGAAAAAAAATCAAATAAACTTTACACAAAACAAGGAGGACTAGGTCCTCTAATTTAAACGGGCCTAGCCCGCTGGAACAGAAGGGACACCCAAACACACTCTCACAACAAATTCAGAACAACGAACAAGGAAAAATAGCTATTAAAATAGCTTTTGTTTGAAAAAACACAATTTTCTGAGAGAAAAAAGTTTAAAAGGTACTTGGCTACAGCCAAGGAAGACCATGTCCTAGCTACACGAGCGGCAAACGAGATCTGTGGCTATGGAGCAGTGCAACATGGGATACCTGTTTAGCCCAGCCAATTAGAGACTTTGTGCTAGAAAATAAAAAGTTGGCAGAGTCGGTGCCGATACTCGGCTCCGAACCAGTGAGTAAGAATGTAGGCGAGATTGGACCACATAACATCCATAGATTTTCAAGATGTGCCCACCCAAATAAACCTCAGAAATGGTTAGTCACAGGCAGCAGTCGATTCTCTAAGATTTAGATACCTCCTAACTCCAAAAGTGCTTTCATGATTCCCCTTCTGTCCAGATCAGGTGTGCCCTAAGGATGCACAGGTCTCATTAACTAAAGGATGGCTTCAGATGCATTCTTCCAAGCCTTTCTGCAAAAAGGCATTTATAATGAAGGGGAAATATTGGCAGGTTCTTGAAGTGGATCACATAGAACTAACTTCATGGGTGGTATCAAGATGAAATACCAAGGTTCTTCAAGCAGACTGCAAATGTTGGAGGTGTGATGGGGAAGAGGTAATCAGAACATATTTTTTGGGAGTGTAATGAGTAGGCAGACTCAGGATTCCTTGCAGGCTACTCTGTCAGAAATACTGGGTGAGCAAATTGCTGTAACTAAGGAAATTATTTTTTGAGCTATGATACTCCCCTTTCCACATCATACTTACCCCAAGACATCCCTACCACCCGTCCCTCTACCCTGCATCTCTAAAGAGCAGGTTGTGAACGCCCTCTCTAAGGTAAAAAAAAAAAAAAACAGCATCCATGGGACCTGAAAACATCCCAGGCTGTCCCCTACATGGGCTCAAACAAGAATTAGCAACACCATTGGGTACACTCTTCAATCATAGTCTAAGCACTGGCTTCATCGCAGATAATGGGAAAGAGGCCACCATTACCCCCTTATACAGAGGTGGTGCTTCCACTGACCCCGGGAACTACAGACCTATTAGCCTAACTAGCCTCATCTGCAAGGCCATGTTCAGAATCATCATGGACCTTAACAAAGACATCGGTAACCTCCAATCATGTGACCCTACTCAATTTGGATTTGCCAAAGGGAGATCATGCCTGTTAAACCTGATGGACTTCGAGACAGTCACCAAGGCCGTTGATGAGAGGAAATCTGTGCATAACAGCCTACCTAGAGACTTAGCCAAGGTTTTGACACTATCCCCTACTCATGCATAATTGACAAACTCACCCAGCTAAGTATCAACCCGTACATCATTAGATGGGCCCACTAATTGGCTCACTGATAGAACCCATATAGTCAAAATAGGGGAATCCACCTTCAACAGTAGACCTGTAACCAGTGGTGTTCCACAGGTATTAGTCCTGGGAGTTCTACTGTTTGGAATCTATTTATCTGAAGTACAAGCTAAAACTAAAGGTCTGTGGGCTAACTACTGCAAACTGGCAGAAGTTATAGAATCTCCAAACAATGTCAACATCCTACAAGAGGGTCTTACACAAAGAAATGACTGATGCCAAAGTCATGGCCTTAAACTCAGTGCAAAAAATGTTATCATCCCTTTCTGGAAGAATGATCTTCCTGCTAACTACTACACACCCTAAGTACGCACTCAGTGATGAGAGACCTGGGCACACAGGTTGACAGCAACCTTACCTTTGATCACCATGTCTCCACAGTGGTAAGGCATTCTGTTTTGCTCATCTCATACGCAAGGGTATTGCCACCAGAAAAAAAAAAGATGTTATAACCTCCCTGTACTCTCCCTCGGGCCAATTGAGTACAATGCTCCTTTTGGTATTTACCTTTCCAAGCACCTGCAGCAACTGGAGAGACCACAAAGGTTCCTCACAAGGAAAATTCAAGATTTTCAGCATTCGTCCTATGAGTCAATTTATTCTCTTTCATACAGACTACTCATAGGCAATCTCTGCCTTGCATATAAAGCAATCTCTGACCATGCTTTATTGGAAATGCTACATATCCATAAGTCAAATCACAGGTTACTCACTCTAATGGCCTTAACCTGGTATGTGACATTAATAGAACCTGCAGGAGTGACAGATTTGTCTGTCAGAGGTTGCCACATCTTTGGAACAGACTTCTATTTCATGTCAAGTAGAGCACCTCATTGGCCCTCTTCAAACGCAATCTGGACAATTGGATGGGTAACCATAAATTCCCCCCAGGGGTTCCACATGTTCCTCTTGGACAGGGGTGATAGGTGCTGATTGTGGAAATAAGGTTAAAACTTGGTTAGGCTTGTAAGAGCCCTAGGGTCATTAGCCTGGTAACCTCCTATGACACAGAATTGGAATTGCCTAGACATAGTAAGGTCTTGCTTAGTCTAGTTAAGGAAAACACCTTCTAGAAAATTAAAGTCTAAACCAACTGAACTAGAAGTAGTGAATACTGAAAATTGGATCTTTAAAAAAAAAAAAAAAAAAAGATGGAATACTATGGGAAAACTCAGCTATCTGTCCAGAGACTTCCACTGGGCCAAAAGCATTGACCTCCAATGAAATCTCCTGCACGTAAGGAGTTGCACGGCTACATAGTATGCAAAAACAAAAAGAAAAAAGCCAGCAACTGGTGAACCGCTGAAAAGAAGTAGTTTAATAATAAACTACCAAAGCCACATAAAAGCTCATTAACATACCGGTTTCGGCCCGGGTTTAAACCTGGCCTTCTTCAGTGTATTACAATGGAGCCAATCATAAAATGCTTTTATATAACCAAAAGTAATATGATTGGTTAAACAAACAATAATGTGCTCATAAATATTCATCAATATTATATATCTTACAATTGTATAGGACAACCTATATTGGATATTCAGTAAACAAAATTACATATCAAAAATGACATACTGTGCTTACATATTATGTTTATAAACATTCATTAAGCCCTGGATTAAATAATGCACCAAGTTTGGTGATCCATTTCTTTTCTTTTAGATCCAGTTATTTATGCCAACCCCCTTTGTTTGTTCTATCACCAATGATTTTATCAATGATTGTAAAGTGAAATTGTGCCTTGTTGTGTATAAGTGTGTGTTTATATAGTGCATCAGATGTCTTTTTACATCTAATGTCACTAAGATGTTCCGACACCCGTAATCTAACCGGCCGAGAGGTTTGCCCAACATAAAAGAGTGACAAGTACAACAAGCCATATATATTGCCCAATCGGTATTGCAATTTGCAAAAAATTGAATATCAAAGACTTTATTACCATTTCTGCTAGTGAATTCTTTTGTTTTCACAATGGATTTACAGTTAACACAGTGACCACAAGGAAAGCAGCCAATAAGTTTATCCCCCAAGATCGTTCTTTGATATACATTAGGTAAAGAGGATTCAAAATGATGTTTATAATGATTAAAATAACCCGCCAGGTTCTTTCCTTTGCGAAAGGAGAATAAGCATTTATTTGGAATGATTGCTCTAGTTCTAGTGTCTGCTTCCAGTATGTTCCAATTATCCTGAATGATGTTGATAAAGTTATTAGTGTTTCTACCATATGTTGTTGTGAAACGCAATATATTTGTCTTTATAGGTTTCTTCTTGTACGTCAGTAGATTTGATCTATGTAAACCTGAGGCATAATTGCGAGCCATTGTAACATACCCTGAGCTGTAACCCCTATCAATAAATCTATTATACAAATCTTGAGCATGATGACCAAAACTGATATTGTCAGAACAATTCCGTCTGATTCTAATGAATTGTGATTTTGGAATGTTTTTGGCGATGTGTTTTGGATGAAAGCTGGAGGCGTGGAGAATGGTGTTATACTGGGGAAATTTTCTATAAATTTCAGTTTTTAGAGTATTATCCATATTCCTGGTTATCAAAACATCCAAAAAAGTTATGGATTTTTGATCATAGGTAATGGTAAATTGTATTCCCCATTTGTTATCATTCAAGTATTCCATAAATTCCTGAAGATATGAAACATCCGATCTCCACACCATCCAGCAGTCATCCAAATATCTATGCCAGATGTCAATATCAGGTAGAAAAAGATTATGAGTATCATCATAAATCATAATCTGTTCTATATAAGCCATAAATAAGTCAGCATATATGGGGACAAAAGATGCCCCCATTGCTGTGCCTCTGATCTGTAAATAACATTCCTGATTGTAGAAAAAAACATTTTTGGTCAACACATGCTCAGTTAGATTTAACAAAAAGGTATTGAATCCTGGTGGATACATATTAGATTGATGTAGCCAAAATTCAATAGCATCCAATCCCGCCCAATGTGGAATATTGGTATATAATGAGCACACATCCAAAGTACAGAGCCACCAATCTGAATCTAACTGCATGTCATTCACAATACCCAAAAATTGAGTAGTGTCCTGTATACGTGATCTAACAAATGTTAACAAAGGTTTCAAATGCATAGTCAGAAATTCAGAAAGGGGCTCAGTTAGTGATCCCATGCCCAACACAATGGGCCTACCGGGTGGATGTGAGAGATCTTTATGTATTTTTGGTAGAAAATAGATATACTGTCTAGTGGGGTCAGAGATTGTTAAATGGTTAAACGTTTTTTTGGATATAATGCCATTATCAAAAGCAGAATGTAAAAAATCATCTATTTCTTTTTTAAACACTGGGGTGGGGTCCAGTGGCATTTTTGTGTAGTACCGAGCATCATCCAATTGTTTGTGTGCTTCAATATCATAATAACTCCAATCTAACACTACCACTGCCCCTCCCTTATCCGCATTGATAATGACCAAATCCTTATTACGTACTAATTCTTCTAAACAGGATATATCCACATCAGTCATGTTGTTAGAAATTGGTGAACAATGATTATATTGAAAGTGTAGCTCATTGAGAACACTGTGCAAAAATAAATTAACAGTAGGATGCATAGGGGGTGTAAATGATGAAGTATGATATTTGAAAGAATCAATTTGTGATTGTACAACATCTTCTTTATCCTGAAAAAATAATTTAAGATTAATAAGTCTGCAAAATGAAAATAAATCTTGTGTAAAGTTATCCTCAGACACAAAAAAACCCGGAATGAAAGATAGTCCTTTATTAAGTAATGATATTTGTTCAGCTGTAAGTTCAGTGCTTGAAATATTGTATACATTATTTACTTGTTCGTCAGTATTTGCATCAAATTTTGTAGACTTGTAACTTTTCCTGTGCTTCCTACCACCCCTCCTCCCTCTATATTCCCTAAAGGGGATGTACAGTTTTTACGTTTGGGAGTTGGGGAATCCAAAGTGGACTGTGTCTCCGTGTCTGTCCCTGATGAGGTGTCATAATCAGTAGATTCAATATTACTACCACGTCCTTTCAGTATAGAACGCGGACGTTTCCTTTTATGATTGAATGAATTTTTATTTTTATTATGCCCATCTTGGAATCTAACATGTCTAATATTTCTGAAAGGTTGCCCCTTCTCATAATCCAAAAGATCACGAGTAAATTTTTTAATTTTTCTTTCTTTCAAAATAGTATCAAAACTTAATAGTTCAGTACTAAGTTTTGAAAGTAGGGCAGGAAAACAAGTTTCATTTTGGTAGTGGTTACATTCCTCAATGGATTTTAAGACTTGACTAGTTTCTTTATCAATAGTCCTAGCATAATAGTCAGATAAAGAGCTTACAAATTTAATTGAACATTCTTGTTGAATGGAAGACCATTCTGAAGTTAAGCTTTCATCAGGGTCTGCCACTAGAAGCTGAATTTTGACCCTGAGACCCCTTGGGCAAATGCCCTTAGCCAAATAAGCTTTAAGTAATTTCTGGTGCCAAACACAGGATCCAAGTGTTTTCATGTTTTTATTAAGTTCAGCAAAATGTTTTTCACATTTTTGTTCTGGCTTCATGGAAATAATATTCCCAGAGGCCATTGATTCATCATCAATACCAAAAGGTGCAAGATCATCCTTATCTGCTGATAGGTTCAATAATATTTTATTTAGATCCATAATGAGTTTGTATTATTCAAAATATTATAAATATAACCACGTCCTGTACTTAATTCTGATGGTGATCAGACAATAATGGCAATATACTATCGATGCCTAAATAATGCACCTTATAGCCACGTCATATACAGGACAATAATGGTATATTAACTCAAACACAAAATCAATTGTTTGGCACCCAAAATTTTCTGAATATAGATATAAAAAATTTTAATTTTGGTGGTCTCAGAGGTAAAAAATAGAGCCTAACTATAGACACTTTATAGTTCAGTGAAATCAAATTTGTATATAATCATATATATTGACTATTATATCTATTTCGGAAATGTGCATCTAGATAATCAACTGGTGATACAAACTTATGAATGCACAATTAGAAGTATATCTAAAATGAATATTAGAGTGATAAATATATCACTATAATTATCCTAAGGGTCCTTCAGTATATATACAATATAGAGATAAACAGCCCACTTAAAGAAAAACAAACCCATATATAATAGTTGAGGCAATCTGGCGGGCCCAATAACAACTTATTTAAAGAAAAAAAAATTTTGTAAAAATAATATACCTGTCAGCACATGTGTAATCAAAACACATTTACCATATTTGTAATACTAAAATGATCAAATGTGAATTGCAAAAAAATTTTTGTATGTTATTGCAATCATTAGAAGCACAAAACCACAATATTGTAACAACCAGACTAATAATAAGCTCAAAATACAACTATACTCAAGAGATTTATATGAGCATATACAATTATAATGATACTAGCACTAAAAAGATTATAACCAATATTGTGGAAAAAGTGCCCAGCACCGTTTAACATAAAAATAAACCTTTGTATTTACAGACCTGACTCATATGTATTCATAGAGCACACAAACACAATAGTTGTATAGGCCATATAAAACAATTGATATTTCAATTGTTAATAATATAATATACAAATAATGAAATAATGTTCACAAGATGTTATTGGAATTACTATTTTAAATTAGACATTTATGTAGTACAATAAGCATAATCACTGAAGTTATCGAAACCCATCATTTTGCCAAGCATACACAAAAAAGTTTTTTTGGAAGACCGTTAAACAGTGTTCCACTTAACATCTAAGAAAGATGATATGCCATTCAAGGAACAAATAGTAATGATTTTGTTCAGGCCCTGATGTTAACTGAACAAAATTTGCATCAATGAAAAATGAACAAAAAATTCCATATACTTTTTGTTCAGAAATTTCTTATACTGTCACACAGATAACAAAGACAAAAGCACAGTACTCAACATCAGTTATTAGTAATCAAAAGTATGGAATAATTGTCCAAACATTTGTAATTATCATGCACTAATATAAATGCATTTATTTGTGTCCATATCAATATAATAAAATGTTCATAGGGCCAATATTAATCATAGTTCCTTAAGGAAGGCTTTAATCAGTTGTCGCTGTTGTTTCCAAACAAAATGAAACAGAGCACAGTCCACCAAAATTTGTCCTAAATGGAATATTAAATGAGTCCGCATATATTAGAGGAAGTCCTATCATAATAGGTGGGCACCAAAAACCTTAGTACCCATACGCCATTATGTAGAAAGAGTAACAGTCCCAATGTAGAATGATAATGCAACAGATTGCCGTAATTTTCTTTATTATTCTCCCACACGGTAAATTTCGCATCAAAGGTAGTAAAATTAGATGCAAGTAAATAACGACTCACCACATAGCATGTGCAGGCCCTTATATGGTTGATATCAAGCACAACGCTTCACACATGTTAGAAAGAAAACCAGTAATAGCAATAATTGTACATAGAATCAATACCCCCATACATATAAAAATATGTTTTACTAATAAGTCCACCAAAGAACTTTGGTAACACTGGTCGCAATTCACCGCTAGCCAGAAAATGTAACAATCCCAATGCTGAGTAATAATAGAGCATCTGTCCACGGGAAAATTTCCATAAAAAGATTTTAATGGTTTCCTTGTGTGTACGATAGGTTCCGCACCAGAAGTAGTAAAATTCAATACAGAAAAAATGGCGTCTTACCACATAAAATATACGGTCCCTATGGTTAACGTCATCCTCTATATGGTTGACACTAGTAATGAAGTGGCCTGGTACCTGAAATCTTTAAATCACATAACCAACTTGGTACAATTTTGATGGTAGCTTCACAAAGATCGTAAGTGACACTGGTCGCAAATTGCCACTACGCAGAAAAAGTAACAGTCCCAATGCACAGTAATAATGTAACACCATATAGCGTATACGAGCCCTTCTATTGTTGATAACAGCCTCTATATATTTGACGCAATTAGTAAAGTCATGGCACCTGAATCGTTAAATCACAAAAACAACTTGGTGCAAAAATTGGTTATCAAAATCAGTTAGTCGAACCTGTATGGCACAGTATATCAAAAAGGTCATCCAAATTAAATTCCAAAATGAGCAACAGTTAAATAGTTGAATAAACCAAACAAAATTCGACGAACACGCCGAGACAGTCCACCATGATTCCCCCAGCAGGAAGTAGAACAACGTAAACCTCCAATGAAATCTCCTGCACGTAAGGAGTTGCACGGCTACATAGTATGCAAAAACAAAAAGAAAAAAGCCAGCAACTGGTGAACCGCTGAAAAGAAGTAGTTTAATAATAAACTACCAAAGCCACATAAAAGCTCATTGACATACCGGTTTCGGCCCGGGTTTAAACCTGGCCTTCTTCAGTGTATTACAATAGAGCCAATCATAAAATGCTTTTATATAACCAAAAGTAATATGATTGGTTAAACAAACAATAATGTGCTCATAAATATTCATCAATATTATATATCTTACAATTGTATAGGACAACCTATATTGGATATTTAGTAAACAAAATTACATATCAAAAATGACATACTGTGCTTACATATTATGTTTATAAACATTCATTAAGCCCTGGATTCATTAAGCCCACGGTTTTCTCTGTACCTGTGTATGTTTGTAATTCTGACCTTAAATCACTATGCCAGGAACTTAAAACTCAACCCCTAGATGTCCAAAGGCAGGCAACACCAGCACAATTTCCTAGTGATCTTGGGTTTGAGTCCCAAATGACAACCAATACCCTTTAACTTCTATGATTCTACCTCTACTGCAGAAACCTCTGTGCCTGTAGGTGTTCCCATCTGAGAACTGCTTGAAATGACGATTGGGATTTTTGATGTTACAAGTTTTTGCCCCCTTCTGATCCATGGAAAAGGGCCACAAACTTTACCATAACCTCAAAGGGTGCCTTCCCTTCCTTTTCATTCTAGCAGCTTTTGGCTTCACATCTGACTTCAACAGGAATAGCCTGCTGAAAGTGGCACTAGCAAGAGAGACTGATGTTTTCTGCCTATCCACATAACCTAAAAATCAGGCCTGCTCTATTATAATTCTTGTCTTATCTACCTCCATGCTACTCCATCAGCTGCTCTGTGAATGAGCCACGTGGAGAGTGAAGTGATACTTTGTAGACTTGACACCTGTGACTCAATTTGTCGACGCTGAAATCATTGAAAAGATTGGTTCCCAGTGACCTATGTTTTTTTTTTTCTTCTGTCAAGTTTCTCACTGAAAAATGTCACATGCACGAGGGTGGTTAAGCTCTCTAATGGCGAACATACCAGATGCAAAACACCCTTTTCCCATGCAGTTCATCGATCCAGAATTCCTATCTGGTGGATGTCAATGGAAGGGCAGAGGACTTTTGCCGATTATCTTGCTAAGGGTTCAGCAACAGTTCTTTTTTCCCCAAAGCTCAAAATCTATCACTTGGTCCACCCAAACCATAGGCTGGGCTGTCTGAAAGGCATAATGAAGGATCACATCATCAGTGATGTGGGGTCAACAGGCCAAGATCCTCCGTATCTTACCAATTCTCAATTTTAATACATTTTGGGTCTTGTCGAGGGGATTGTGGGGAGCCTTCTCCCTTACAAAGGATCCATATTTGCAGTGGAGGTCTCTGAACGAGAGTTAAGGTGCCTCCTCTTGCACCTTCTCTTTGGAACACACATGGTGGACTTGTACTCAGAAGGGTAATTTCCCAAAGAGTGGAATCTACAATGGCCTTTCACAACTGAGAGTTTTACAGGACGCAGGTGGTGGGGCTAATGTTTCAAAATAAGAGACATCACAAATGGAAGCAAAGGTCAAATGAGCATCTCCACTCACCATCTGCAGCAATGGTTGTCTGGTAATCCTCTCAAAAACTATGGATGCCAAAGCTGAAGCAATCAGCACTGACAGTTAGTATATGGACTTCAAGATGGTGTGCATCAAATCTTCTACTTCAACAGCTGACTCAGATACCATAGTAGGTGCAGAGATGTCTTTGGTAGAATATTAATATCAACACAGAGAACGGCCCAAAGAATTAGCGCTGAACCAGGAACAGAGACACTGTTCCTGGACTCATGTTGCTCGACACTAAAGGGGTAGGCACTATGCCCACAAGTACTAATGAGATAGGTGCTGAAATAGGCAAAACCAGTGGCCTTGATGGGGAAGACACCCGAAACTCTGTGTTGAAACAGGAACGGGGGGAAGCAGCGCGTGATGTGGAGGGTATGGGACCTTTTCTAGCCACCATAGATACAGAGGAGGAAGGAAGAGACTTATCTTGATTTGTCTCTTGACTATGGCCCTCAGCATTTCATATGTGATGACAGACCCCAGCTTGTTGTCTTCAAGGATAAACTCCCAAGAGCCTCTCCTGACCCTAGAATGCATTATGTGAATTGTCAGGAAGAACAAATTCAAAATATTGAAAGTACCCCATCAGTGTAAGGTTTCAATGCATTTCAGACATTCAGACCCACTGAACTAGATGAATGAACTACATACAGTGGGGTATCCATATTTCTAAGAAAATTTCATCTTCAGACTTGAACAGGATAACAACCTGGAACTCCTCCATGTCCAAATTACAATTAACAAAACCCTTTACCACATCATAGCTAACTATAGGGCACCCTATACCTCCTACATGCCACGTCTGAAAGCCCTAAACATCTAGCCAAACAGTATTCTCCTAGAAGACTTCAACTATAACTCCAGCTGGGAAACAAATGCATTACCAAACATGTATGCCCAGAGATTTCTGGACTTCGTAAACACATTTGCTGAATCAACTAGTTGCACCTCTACAAGCGGAAAAAAATCCTGAACTTGACTCTCACCAATAAGGGACATCTTTATTTGCTACCAGTTGCAATACCCACCCTAGTCAAATTGGACCACGTCAGTCATTCATCATACGACTGAAGCCAAAAACATCCTTTAATAACTTAGTCTTCAGAGATTATGCTCCGAGTGACTACCTGGCTAAATTTAACATTCCATCCAGATAATCTTCCTATGAATGCAAAATCCATCACTGCCAAATTCTATGCACATGTAGATAGTGGCGTATAAGCATTTACCCCCCCCCCCCCTTTGAGATAAATTCAAAACCAAATTTAAAATAAATCCTCATGGTGGAACCCAAATATAGACAGGCTCTATAATAAAAGGAAAGAGCTCACTGCACATAAAATAAATGTAACCTTCCAAATGCCAAAAATGTTCTTACTAAACTTAACAAGGAACTCCGTTCCCTGCTCAAATCACTCAAAGCTAGATATGAGGTAAACATGGCCACTAAGGCAAAAGATAGTCACAAAGCCTTCGTTAACTACATTAGAAATCTCAGAAAAATGCACAAAACTGCACAGAGGAAATTCTAATCACTGAATTGTCAAACACCATCTATAAACTCTCAACCCAAGCCAATTCCATTCTGTCAGTAGTAGATCCTGCCTACACAATCGGATCAACTTCTTCGAAAAGGTTAAAGGAATGAATGTGGGCAAATCTGTATACACTGCATATCTAGACTTCGCAAAGGCTTTCAACACATCTCCCACTCATGCATAATTGCTAAATATCTTCAGCTAAATGCAAATCACTATGGAACTCATTAGATAGTAAACCGTCTCAAACAAACAAAAAAAAGTCATGTAGTTACCATAACATCTACATTTATGGTAAGTGTACACAACTGTACTATGTTCTTCGTGTTTCACTGCTGCAGCCATCACATTTGGGTAGATTCCCAAAGCTGAGGATGGGTGGAGGCAGTGAAGAAGCAATAGGGCTGGCAAGCAGGCCCTGTAAGACTGCTGTGGCAAATCCAGCTCAGAATTTGGAAAAAAATAGGTAAGTGGTAATGCTTAGTGAAGGTGTGTACAGAACTCCAGGTTGCAGCTTCCAGGATGTCCCTGGTAGGGACTCCCCTGAGAAATGCTGTAGAGGTTGATGTAGTCCTAGTGGAATGTGCTCTGATCCCCTGTGGGGAAGGTTTCCATGGTGCTTGTAGTAGAAAATGATGCAGTGTGCTATCCATTTAGAAATGGTTTTCTTTGAAATGGCCTTGCCCTCTGCCCCTGTAGCAAAGCTAACTAGCAGCTGGTCAGATTTTCTGAAAGGTTTAGTCCTGTCCAGATAGAACCTAAGCGGCCTGTACACGTCCAGGGAGTGCAGAATCCTTTCCTCTTTATTCTGAGAATTTAGGAAAAAGGTTGGCAAATGAATGGATTGGTTTAAAGCCACACTAGATACCACCTTGGGCATAAATGATGGGTTAGTCCTGAGGGAAACCCTGTCTGCATGGAAGATAATGAAGGGTTCCACAGCCATAAGGGCCTGCAATTCAGACACTCTTCTTGCTGAAGTGATGGCTAGAAGTAAAGCTGTTTTCCAGGAGAGGAATTTTAACTCAGTTGAAGCAGCAGGTTAAAAAAGAGTGGAAGCGTGAGTTTTTCCAATACAAAGTTAAGGTCCCAGGCTGGAGTGGGAGCTCTCCTGGGGGGGGTCTTAAATTTTTGGCTCCTCTCAGGAACTGTTTGACCAGAGGATGAGAGAAGAGGGGTGGTTCAGTATTATAATGAGCAGAGACGGCAGTGGCATGAATCTTAATTGAAGAGAAGGATAGGCCATTATGGAGCATTTCTGTTAAGTAATCTAGTATACGAGGTAAGCTGGGTGCAGCTGTGTCCATTCCTTGAGACTGGTTCCAAGAACAGTATCTTTTCCACTTTTCTGAATAGGATCTTCTAGTAGTAGGTCTCCTTGCCTCAAGGATGACATCCAGCACCTGTTTACTGAGGGTCGCTGGTGATGAGCCAGGTTGCTAGTTTCACGGTTTGTAGCTGAGGATGCAAAATCTGGCCCTCCTGCTGGGACAGCAGACAGTGGGGGTCTGAGGCAGGTGCCAAAGTGGCAGTACTGTCAGACTGTGCAAAAATGGGTAACTGTGCTGGCGTGGCCAGTCTGGTGCAAACAGGATTATCCTTGGTTTGTCCTGTTTGATCTTTAGTAGAACTTTCAAGAGAAGGGGCAGAGGGGGAAAGGCATAGATTGAGAGGTTTTCCCATGTAAAGGAGAGAGCATCCACTTTTCATGCTTTATTGTGGGGAATTCTGGTGCAATATTTGCTCAGTTGATAGTTCTGAGGGGAAGCAAACAGGTTCACCTCTGGTGCCCTCCACCTGTGAATCAGAAGCTTGAATGATTTGGGTTCCAGTTTCCACTTGTGTGGGTCCATTGGATTTCTGCTCGTCGTCTGCCAGTGAATTTAGTTTGCCTGGCAGGAACTGAGCTTGCAGGTGCACTTGATTGCTCAAGGCTGTGTTGTCTGTCTTTATCAATAGTTGCCCTAGAAGAATAAGGCCTTTGAAGGCTGTCAGAGTATTCTGTACAGCTAACATTTCTTTTCGATCGATATGCAGGTGCGTTTGCTTTGGGCTCAATTTGCCTTGAATACATTGTAATGCCTTGTGAGCCCCCCATGCATAGTCGGATGCGTCTGTTAGGATTTGGGTGGCAGGGGGTTGAGTGAAAGGGGGTCATTTGTTGTGGTAGCAGGCCTCTGCCCACCAAAGGAACTCTGGCCTTAGGCAAAGAATGATAGGAATCATTGTTTCCAGGTCCTGAGAATGTTGACACCAGAGACTTTTTAAGTACCATTGAAGTTTCCTCATATGCAGTCTTGCATATGGAATTAGTAGAATGCAAGAGGCCATGAACCCTAGGGCTTGCATAATTTTTCTTGCAGATAGCTGGGTTTTGGTGGCCAGTAGACTGAAGTAGTTTGTCAAATAAATTTGCTTTTCTGGAGTGAGGAATGCCATCTGGGAAGTTGTGTTCAAGCTTGCTCCAAGGAATACAGTCTGTTGGCTGGGTACCTGATGTGATTTCTTTTCGTTGATGGTGTACCCCAGTGAAGTTAGAAGTCTCTTGACAAATGTCAGGTACTGGAGTAGCAATTCAGGCAATCATCCAAGTATTTTATTTTATTTTACATTTGTTAACTGGGAGAGTCCGACTGGATACGTGTCCATTTTCAGCGGAGGCCCGGGAGAAAAGCTCCAGGTTAGTAAAACAGTTAAACACATTCTAAGAAGGTTATACAGTTACAATACAACATTCAGTATAAAAAATAGTTATGTTACTGTACAAAAAACATACATTTAAATATTGAAGCAAAAGTAAGAGGGCAGAAATAGGTCCGTTTCAATTACATAATGCATAGATTAAGGTGCACAGTAGCTAAGCATATCCAGAGAATGTATGCAGGGCTAACCTGGTTTGGAACAGGAACATTGCCAGTGCGATTTGAGATATAGTTTAAGATTTTTTTTGAATTGTGAGAAAGATGGTTCTAAAGTGAAAACAGAAGGCAGTGAGTTCCAGATTTTTCCTACATAGTTAGAATATAGTGATTCACCAGCAGTATTATTGGATTTAGATGTTTGGACTAATAGTTTATTGGAAGATCGAAGTGACAGTAAGTTATTATAGGGGTTAATGATATATTTAAGAGCAGGTGTTTTTGCAGGGTGGTGAAGAATTTGATGGGCTATTTTGAGCTGGCTATAGCGAAGTGGGCTAGTGCATTCTAGCCACCCCAGGTGCTTCAGGTTAAGGTAGTGGTGGGTCCTACAGGCCATACCTCTTGCAAATCTAGCAATGGCTAGTTTGCTAAGTGTTGACTGGTTTAAGTTAGTAAGAAGGGGAGAGGCATAGAGAAGGGTTGACAGCAGGTATGTGCAAGCAATAGCAGATCTGGTGTGCGGGGTAAGGAAACATCTGACCTTGTAGAGGGACCCAAGTTTTTTGTTGAAAGTTTTGATGGCTTGATTAATGTGGGTGTCAAATTTAAGGGAGTTGTTGATAGTGACACCTAAAAGCTTAGTATGGGTATCTGGTGATAGAATTGTGCCATTGGAGGAGTTAATGGAGAAAGTACAGTTGTGTACCTACCATAAATGTAGATGTTAGAGTGTATTCACTGTTGCAGTCATTACACTTGGGTTATCCTGCTGGCAGGCTACACGCAGTCGGCCAGAATTCCAAAGTCTAGGTCCGGTGTTGGTTGCTGTCGCCTCTTCCCTGACGTCAGTGCGCCAGGGGTATAAAAGATGCAACCGATGACATTTTCTTCAGTTTTTCTTGCCTCAGATGTCAGGTGCCCCCAAATAGGTAGGCTGTAAAAATTATGCCAAAAAACAAGCATGTGCTAAAATAAACATTTCCTTCATCTACAAGCAAATACACCACATAGGTTGTATAGAAGTGAGAAGTATAGAAAGGTCCCAGCAAAGAAAAAGGGGGATGGTGGGTGGGTAACCTGGACTGCAACAGTGAATACACTCGAACATCTACATTTATGGTAGGCACACAACTGTACTATGTTCATTGTGTTTCACTGTTGCAGTCATTACACTTGGGTTGAATCCCAAAGCTGAAGTTGGGTGGCTGGGCCTAAATAGGATTAGGAGAGGCTACCAGGCCCTGCAGAACTGCAGTGGCAAAGCCTGCTCTGGATTTAGAGTGGAGAGGTAAGTGGTAGTGCTTGGTGAAAGTGTGCACTGAACTCCAGGTTACAGCCTCTAAAATGTCTTTGGTTGGTACTCCTCTAAGGAAGGCTGCTGAAGTGGCTGCTGCTCTGGCAGAGTGTGGCCTAATGCCCTTCGGCACTGACTTGCCATGTTGTGAATAGCAGAAGCGAATGCAGTGTCCTATCCATTTTGAAATAGTCTGCTTCGAGATAGGTTTTACAGTTGCTCAGTTTTTCTGAAAGCTTTTTTGTCCAAGTAGAATTGTAGCTGTCTGTGTATGTCCAAAGCGTGCAGAAGTCTCTCCCCTTTATTCTGGGGATTTGGAAAGAATGTTGGCAAATGAATGGTTTGGTTGAGAGCCACACTGGATACTACCTTTGGCATAAATGTTGGGTTTGTCCTTAGAGAGACCCTGTCCTGATGAAAAATGATGAAAGGTTCCACTGTCATTAATGCCTGCAACTCTGAGACTCTTCTTCCTGAGGTTATTGCTAGGAGCAGAGCAGTCTTCCATGATAAGAATTTTATATCAGCTGTATTGGCTGGCTCAAATGGAGGCAGTGTGAGTTTTTCTAAAATAAAGTTGAGGTCCCAACTAGGTGTTGGCGCTATCCTTGGGGTTCTTATGTTTTTTGCCCCTCTGAGAAACTGTCTTAGTAGTGGATAAGAGAAAACAGGAGGTTGCGTATAGTAATGAGCTGAAATGGCAGAGGCATGGATCTTAATTGATGAGGATAGGCCTTTGTCCAGCATCTCAGTTAGGTATTGTAAAATCTGAGGTATAGTGGTTCGAGTCCTTGTGCCTGGTTCCAAGCACAGAATCTCTTCCATTTTTCTGCATAAGATTTCCTAGTGCTGGGCCTCCTGGCTTCTAAAATGACATCCATAACAGCTTTGGAAAGAGGTGTGGTCTGAGTGGCTATATTATCTGCCATGCTACCAGATTTAAGGTTCTGAGTTGACTGTGCAGAATCTGATTGTTTTGTTGAGTCAGAAGATGAGGAATCTGAGGTAAAGGCCAGGCTGGGCCTTGAGACAAGCTCTTTAGGATTGGGTACCAATGCTGGCATGGCCAGTCTGGGGCAATCAGGATCATTTTTGGCTTCTCTTGTCTGACTTTTAGGAGTACCTTGGGAAGAAGAGGCAGTGGAGGAAAGGCATAAACTGTCAGGGTTTTCCAGATGAATGATAGAGCATCCACTTTCCATGCTTGTGAGTGATAAGTCCTTGCGCAGAATTCTCTTTATTGGCAGTTGTGAGGGGAGGCAAAAAGATCTATGTCTGGGCGTCCCCACTTCCTTGTTATCATGCTGAAGACCTGTGGATTTAGTTTCCATTGGTGAGGATCCATGAGATTTCTGCTTACTTAGTCTGCCAGTGTATTTTTCATTCCTGGCAGGAGTTGTGCCTGCAGATGTACTTGATAGGTCAGTGCTGTGTTCCACAAAGTCATGGCATGCCTGCAGAGGGGGTAGGAATGGGTGCCCCCCTTGCTTGTTTATGTACCACATTACTGTGATGTTGTCCATCTTTAGTAATAGTTGTCCTGGATGTAGTAGATCCTTGAAGGCTGTCAGGGCATTCTGTACAGCTAGCATCTCTTTGATTGATGTGAAGATGCATTTGTTCCTTGGGCCACGTGCCCTGAATACATTTTCCTGCCATGTGTGCCCCCCAGGCATAATCAGATGCATCTGTTGTTATTGTCTGCCTGGCTGTAGGTAAGGTAAAAGGCTGTCCCTTTGTTGTGGTAACAGGCTCGTGCCCACCATCAAAACTCCTGTTGCAGGCAGGGAATTAGAGTTACTATTGTTTCCAGGCTGTGGCAATGTTGAGTCCAAACACTTTTTAGATACCATTGTAAAATCCTCATATGCAGTCTTGCATATGGTATTAGTAGAATGCAGGATGCCATGAAGCCCAGGACCTGCAGAATTTTTCTTGCAGGGAGCTGGGTCTTTGTTGCCATCATTTGAAAGTAATGAGTCAGTTGCCTTTGCTTGTCTGGCGTGAGATAAGCCATCTGGGCAGTTGTATTTAAGCTTGCACCCAGGAATATTATCTCTTGAGAGGGCACTAGTTTTGATTTCTTTTCGTTTACTGTGTACCCTTGGCAAATTAGTAATCTTTTTACAAACGCCAGATGCTTTAGTAGAATGTCCTTGCTCTCTGCTTGAATTAGGCAGTCGTCCAAGTAGGGATATATTTGAATTCCTTTTTGTCTGCAAAATGCAATTACTGGTGTCAGGTATTTTGTGAAGACCCTGGGTGCAGTAGATAAGCCAAAGGGCAGTGCATATCATTGGTAATGCATTGAACCAGCTATGAATCTGAGGTATCTTCTGCAAGATTGTCTGATTGGGACATGCAGGTATGCCTCCTTGAGGTCCAAATTAACTAGCCAAGCCTTCTTTCCCAGCATGGGTAGAAGTTGCTGCAGTGTTTACATTTTGAATTTTGGAACATCCAGCAAAGTATTTAGGATTGACAGGTCCAGTACTGGTCTCCAGTCTTTGTCCCTCCTGGGAACCAGGAAAAGTCTTGAGTAAAATCCTTGTCCCTGTTCTTGTTGTGGTACTCTTTGAATAGCTCTCATGTCCATGAGAGCAGAAATTTGTTTTTGCGCCTCTGCCCATTGATTTTGTGGTAGGTCCGGCATACCTTTTGATTTTGGAAAGGTGTGAAAGTGGAACCTGTAACCCTGAGAAACTATTTAGTACCCATTTGTCCTGGGTGATCATGTGCCAATTTTGTGAGAAAAGTGCTAGCTTTCCCCCTAAGGGTGCTGCCAAAAGGTAAGAGCTTGGCATTTGTAGGGGGAAGTCATTGGGACCGTTTCCTATAAGGTTGTGATTTGTCTTGTCCTCCTTTGGGGGCTGAAGCACCCCATTGTTTAGGTCTGTATGAGCCTTGGGGCTGAGATATGCCTCTTGGGTGTCTGTATCTGCCCCCTTTGTGGCCTGACACTGGAAAGGACCAATTTTTTGAAGGCCAGTTTCTGCTAAACCTAGGTGGTTGTACCTGTAAGAAATCCTTTACTGTCTGCATTGATTTTGCTTTATCCTCCATTTTCTTTAACACCTCTTCTGCCTCAACACCAAACATAGTATCATGCTGTAGTGGAGCATCCAATAATTTTACTTTAACATGTTCAGGTAAACTTTGTTCTTTCAACCAAGCATGCCTTCGAATGACAGAGCCTGTAACTGTAGCTCTACAAGAAGCCTCTAAAGAATCAAAACCACATTACAGAGTATGCTTTCCCACTTGTTCAGCTGCATGCAATAAATCCTGCATTTCCTTATTGTCAGGACATTCTGAGTTTGTAACCATTTTCTGTTTTAACAAAGACATGAGGTACTGTTGATATTTAAGCATGTGAAACTGGCAGTTGAAAGCCCTTACAGCTAAAGTAGCAGAAGTATAAACTTTTTTCCCTCATCTATGCAGAGCTCTAGAATCCCTATCAGAGGGGACAGGATTTTTTGCAGTGGAAGCCTTAACCCCTTTGGGACACTGAGAAATTGTTTCTGGGTCAGCAGCAGGGTTTTTATAAAGAAATTTATGAGAGTCAGGGACCCTGTAGTACCTGTCTGGCTTGACTGGAGCAAGGGGTAAAAAATCAGGAGACAGACTGGATTCAGAAAAAACATCAACAATATCAAGCACAGGGGGGATAGCCAGGGGTCTGTGCTGAGGCAATAAAAGAAAGTCCCTGAGCCTTTTCTTGGATTCTGAATAATCCTGGCTCTCCCAATGGAAATGCTCCCTCATGGTGTGCAAGGTTTCCCCAAAAGAATAATCCTCAGCCAGAGAGGCTGAAGGTATAGATTCTTCTGCATCAGAGTCCTCATAGGGAGGGAGAGAATATCCCTGATCTAAAGAGGACTCAGAGGAAATAGAAACCTGGTCAGAGGAGTCTTAGTCAGTGTCTTGCCTAGGCCTTTTATCAGGTGGGGGATGGGAGCCCCTGATCAAGGTAATTAGGTCCTCGGCCATTTTAAGCATCTGTTTCTTTGGCATGGATGATTGTCCAGGAGAATGCTGTACTTGTTTCCTTGTCTTTAATGGTGTTTTTGACTTTGCCTTGGCTGCTGTAGTGGACTTAATACTAAGTTGTGAACGTCTGAAAACACCCTCAGAAGCAGATGCCTGCTCAGCGGCTCTGGACCCATCTGAGGGAATCGTTTCCGCAGGCCCAATACCTTGAGTTTCCAGAGGCCTAGGTGTCTCCACATGGGAGTCAGGTATGGCCTGTGGCTCTGAGGTAGCGGGTGTCAGGGGCTGCGAAAGCACCTCACTGAGAACCAGCGACTGGCCTAGAAGAGGCTTCATTGGTTTTGGATGTCGGTTGCCTGTCTTTTTCCTTGTCCTTGCACTTTTTATGAATTCCTGTCGTCGGTTGTTCCGACGGCATTATGTAGTTAAACCTTTGGCCAAAGTAATGTAAAGCAAAATCAAACTGACGCTTAATAGTGCGTTTGTTGAATCTAGTACAAAACAGACAACTAGTAACGTCACGGTCAGGGCCTAGGCAAGGGATGCAGTAAGAATGAAAGTCCTTATAAGGTATTTGCTTCCCACAAGAAATACAATTGTTAACTTTTACTGACATCGGTCTGGAGTAAGAAAACGTTTCCCCAACGGGGTACTTAGCTTTATTGACGACTTTGGTTCTGATATTAGATTTCGAAAATCTCAGGAGTTCGCCGACCGGCACTTGCGAACTGCTTTTGCTTCGGGCACCGCGCTGCAAGAAAGACTGAAGAAAATGGCGTCGGTTACATCTTTTATACCCCTGGCGCACTGATGTCAGGGAAGAGGCGAAAGCAACAGACGCTGGACCTAGACTTTGGAATTCTGGCCAACTGCGGGTAGCCTGCCAGCAGGATAACCCAAGTGTAATGACTGCAACAGTGGATTTAAAATGAGTTGACGACTTGAGAACCATTTTTCGACTAGATTAAACGTATATAAATAAAAGTATGTGGTTTAGCCCCTGTAGCTGCAGCACAGATGCTGTCTAGGGGTAATCTGGCTTGGAAAGCCGCTGAAGTGGCTACTAACCTGGTAGAATGAGCTTTGATAGGATTTGGAATAGTCTTGTGATTAGAACTGCATATAAAAGATATACATTGTGATAGCCAATTGAATAGTGTTACCTTAGAAATTGGTTGGCCTTTTCTAATGTCTGAATATGAGATAAAGAACTGATCTGACATTCTGAATTGAGATGTCCTGTGCGACTAGAAATGTAATTGTCTATGGACATTAAAAGGTGGTGAGTGTACTCTCCTTTGTTTTTATAGTTTGGAAAGAACACTGGTAATTCAATAGACTGGTTGAGGTTAGTTTCCGAAAACACCTTAGGTAAAAAGGAAGGGATTGTTCTCAGAGAAACTGTCTTTATGAAAAATCATGTACGGATGCTTAGAGGCTAGGGTCTGTAATTCAGAAACTCTTCTTGCTGAGGTTATAGCTACTAAAAGAAGCATCTTCCATGACAAGTATTTCAATTCACATGTAGCAGAAGGTTTGATAGGTGGGTAAACCAGCTTTGACAATACAAAATTCAAATCTCAAGGTGGAATAGGGTTTCTATATGGAGGGCAAATTAAGGAAGCACCCTTGAGGAATGCCTTACAAAGTTTGTTTGAAATTATGGCAGTACCATTGTCTCTTATATGAAAATTAGAGATGGCTGCTAATTGAACCCTAATAGCAGCTGCAGCAGCTCCCTCATTGAATAATTTGGCAAAAAATTCCAGAATAAACTGTAAAGGTGCTGTGAAAGGATCTATATGATTAACATTAGACCAGGCCACAAATCTTTGCCATTTACTCTTGTACAGTTTCAGAGTAGAATTCTTGTGGGAAGAAAGCAAAATGTGTTTTACTGGAGAAGTGATCAGAGGAAACCTGGCTATCACGGGAAGCGGAGCAGCCAAGCTGTCAGTTTGAGTGTGTGTGCAGGTTGGGATGAAGTTCTCCTGAAGGATATGTCAGTAGATACGGAACTGGGTCCAGGATCCATGGTCCCTTGTGTACATGAGGCTGGACAAAGGGTAATCATATCTGTTGAGGCCAATAGGAGCATATAGGATTACTGTGGTCAGAGGTATTGGTGGGAAAGTCGTCCCAGGGGCCAATCGTGAACAAGTGCATCCCTTGGTGACTCCCCCATTGTGGGGATCAGGGCAAAGTAGTTGCTGCATTTAGCATTGATGGGTGATGCAAAGAAATTGCAGCAAGGCTGGCCCCATTTCAAGAAGATCTCTTCTGACACTTTCTGACTGAGGGGCCACTCGTGTGGCCAAAGAATGGCTCTGTTCAGTCTGCAATCACATTGGATTTCCCCAGGATGTGTGGTGCTATGAAAAAGCAGTTGGAGGCTTCTGCGCATTGCCAGGCCCTCAAAGGCTTCTCGACATACGGGGTAAGATCTGGCTATTCCTAGTTTGTTTATATACCAGACCACAGACATGTTTGCCTGTCTCAGTTGCTACTGTACCTAGAGGAAGAGAGTTCTGGAATACTTGCAATGTTAGGAGCATTGCTCTCATCTCTAGAACATTTATGTGTAAATGGACCTCGTGTTCTTGCCAAGTGCCTTGGACTGTGTTGCCCAGATAATGCCCCTTCCACCCTATATGTGATGCGTCCATGGTCATTGTAGCTTAGGGCTGAGGGGAGAAAGGGATGGCCTTGAGAGACAAGGGGAGGTTTGAGCCAACACTGCATGTCTTTTGCAAGAGGTGGAGGGGTGGGTTGAGCCACCATTGCATGTCTCTTTTGCAAGAGGTGGTTAGAATGATCTTGTGCGACACTGAAGGTCACGAAAGGACAACTGTGTTGAAAGTAGCCACTGGAGGATTCTCATATGTTGTCGAGCTAGTGGTATTAGTACAACTGAAGCAGCCATTTTGCCTAGAACCTGTAGGATTAGTTTGGCAGGAGCTTTTTTCTTGTTGATCAGTATCCCTACATAACGCTGAAGATCGTGAACTCTTTCTTGGGGAAGCTTTGCTGACATGATTATTGTGTTTATGAAAGCCAAGGATTGACATGGCGCTAGAGCAAACTTTTCATAATTTATAGTGATTCCAAGGGATGAACAAAGTTGAAGGGCATAGTCCCTGGCTTTCTAAAGAAGATGACTGGTAAGGGAGATGAACCAGTTGTCCAGATATGGAAACACACTGAATCCTTTGCATCTCAGGTGAGCTGCTACTGAGATTGAAGGGCAGAGGTTGAAACTGAAGTGACTGGCGCCTAGCCGGAAGCGTAAAAACCTTGTGGATTGCCTGCTCATTAGAATGTGGTAGCACGTATCCTGAAGGTCTATGGAGCACATTCAACTGTCTTTTTCCAAGAGTGGAAGTATCGACTGCAGTTTTACCAACTGGAACTTGCTCTTTTTTACCGACCTGTTTAGAATGCCGAGATCCAAGATGGGTCTCCAGTCCCCTGTTTTCTTTGGAACTAAAGAATCTTGAGTAAGTTCTGTATCTGGTCTGTGAGGGCTTGTTGGATGACTCTCTTCTTTAGCAACTTTTGAATTTCTAAGGTCGTCTGTTCCTTTTGACTGGGTGGAATGTCCAGAACTGATGTGCTTATAGGAGCAGGATAGGCGAAGGGAATGACATATGCCCTAGATATTATACTCCGCACCCATCTGTTATTTGTGATGGCTGGCCAGGTTTCTTGGTGCAGAGACAAATGACCCCTGACTGCCCCCAGAGGCGAGCAACTGGGCAGTGCTTCAGGAGTGCTGATGGGGCCCTCCAAAGAAATATTCCCTGGAGCCCTGATTCTGTGGGCCTCCACTGCCGCAAGGTTGTCGTTTACCATTATTGTTCTCCCCTCCGCCCCTGCGGGAACTCTCACCTTGTGCGTCACTGAAAGACCTGTGGGATTTTCTAAACCACATTTTCCCACTACTCCTCTGACCAATTGGAAAAGGTCTGGTAGGTGCAGAAAAAAGTACTCCAACAGCAGACAAGGTCTTGCCCTCTTGTTCACAGCTGGTGAACGTTTCTTTCACTTTTGACCCAAAAAGACAGGAGACATTGAAAGGGGAGTTTAAAGGTAGACTTGACAGGCACCGCGAAGTCGTAAAGGCGTATCCAGGCCAGTCTCTGAAGAGCAAAACCTGAACCCGCAGCTCTACTCATTCCATATGCTGCATACAATAGCAGCCTTATGGAAAAGTTTACTACAGAATTGAGGGTAGCGAGCTGAGCATTAACTTTATCCACTATTGTATCAGCTACAGCTCCTTGGAGGGAGTCTGAGTTCCTTTATCAGGTCCCTCTGTAACCTAGTGAAATGTGTAAGGTAGTTTAGAGACCGAACAGCAAAGGTTGCTGATGAAAACACCCACTTCTCATATCTAGCCATAGTCCTAGAGTCTTTATTAGGATGGATAGAGGAGCTGGTTTCGGACAGCTCCTTTTCAGTAGCCGCCACCTCGACCATGGCATCAACTGCAGCTCCTTTAGTCAAAAAACCTTTAACCTTAGGGGCAGTAATGGACTTATTTGGCCTTCTAAGAGTAGGGTTTATAGAACCTGGTGTCACCCAGGCCTTCCTAAAAGATTACGTCCATAAGCTCATCGGAAGGAGTAGTCGCCCAAGAGAAGAAAGGGTGAGACCAAAAGGCCTTTATGTAAACTGACTCCTCAGACGAAGGGAGGATTGGACTGCCAGTCACCTCTCTGTTTTAATAATTCCAGAATGTCTCCAAAGGAGACATCAGGAGGTGACCTTGGGGACCCTTCTGCCTCGAGGTCAGTGTCTGATGTGACAGAATCCTCCAGGAGCGTCAAGGTGCTTCCTCTTGCAGGTCCTCTTCTGAGGGACCTCCTCAGTGGGATGCTCTGGAGAGGTTTCAGAAGGGGGGGGGGGATTTCCTGGTGGACAACTTGAGGCCTGGGGTCTCTGCGATCCTGTGGAAGGGTTACTTGAGAGGACAGCCACCTGGCCCATAGAGGGAAGAGTTGATGAAGGATGTGCCTTAGAATTGGGTAGGAGTCAAAACCCTCCTCCACCTCGAAGGGAGATTGCCTCCGCTCGGACTCCCCTGAATCTGACAAAGAGGTTGTCGGAGCCGAAAGCATCCAGAGAACCTGCGGCAGAAGCTCCAAAGCTGAGGTAGGAGTCAAACTCACCCGCGTCAAAGCCCAGAGAGGCAGAGTTGGATCCAGAGAGATTCAAGCTGGCTCAGAGGATCTAACTGGAGAGTGTCAGCTCCTAGAGTTATCCTGCTCTGAATAGAGGGAAATGCTCAGGTCGAATGTCTGCTCCGAGGAAATAGATGGTCCTGGAGCTGACAGAATCTGGAGATCAGAGTCATCTGGCTCCAAAGCCGAAGGACGAATCGGAAGAGGAACAGTTACTAGGGAGGTGGACTGCGTCTGATCCAATTCCTTGGGTTCAGATCCAACAGAGGCTTGGCCAGAAAAAGACAGGGATCCAGATTTCATCAGTAATGGTGATGGGAGCCATGAAGTCACTGGTTCAAGTGAAGGTGATCAGTTCCGATGTGGAGTTCATGTTGGCGCAGAAGACTGAGCTGAAGGTTCTGTCTGTTCCGATGTAGTCTTGAATGCAGGAATGACCATTTGCTCCAAAGATACTAGTGGAGGAGTAGAGGAGTTTTGGATCTTTGCTTCGATGAATCTTTTGGAGCCGAAGATGCTCTCTGAGGTCTTGTCTGGAGATTTTGAGGACTCAAAAAAAATAGCCTCTGAAAAAGTTTTTTTTAAATAAACCCTTTAAAATCAACATTTTTATGCTCCATAAGCGCTCTCTGATTAAACTCATGACATATGGAGCAATTTTCTTGAAGATGAAGAGGCCCCAAGCAATACACACACAAAATGTGAGAATCGCAAGGGGCATCCTTCTTTCCTCATTTTTCATATTTCTTGAAACCTAACGGTTTAACGTCCTGTTTTTGAGACATACTAATAACCTAAAAGCACATACACACACAATGCACTGAGGGAAAAATACAAGAAAGGGCAGTGGAAAATGAGAAACATTTTTTTTTTTTTTTTAACAGTACACACAACAAAATTATCCTCCAACTTAAATGGACGATTAGAGAAGGGAATAAGAAGTTATGTACCTACCATAACATTCCATGTTAGTTGTAGTCTTCTCGCCTTCTTTCTTGCTGGTTGGGTTCGGAGCTGATCCTCGTCTCCGACTCGGCCATCTTCAAAAGCTCGAGAGCTGCTTACTGGCTCGAGGCCCCCCTATATCCCATGATGCCTGTCGCTAGATACCCAGATCTCATTTGGCAAGTCTAACTGCAGATGTAATACAGAAATCCTATCCTAGCATGCATAAATCCTACTGGAGAGGCTACTAGTCAGAAGGAATAGCCAGAGAAGACTCAGCCAGTGAGAGAAAACATAAGTAACTCTTCTCGGTCTACTAGGATAGGGGGATGGAGGGTGGGATGCAAGAAAGAAGGCGAGAAGACAACTAACATGGAACGTTATGGTAGGTACATAACTTCTTAATGTTAAGCTATCTCACCTTCATTCTTGCTGGTTGGGACAGCGTCCCTAGCACCTCAATCCTGGGTGGCTCATCGGAACAGACTCTTCAGAACAGTGGAACCAAAATCAGCTCTGCTCCTGGAGGCCACGTCAGCTTATAATGTGAAATGAAGGTATGAGGATTGGCCCATGTAGCTGCTGCACAAATAGTTTCCATTGGCAATCTTGCCTGAAAAGCCACTGAAGTAGCTAGAGCTCTAGTGGAGTGACCTTTTGGTTTAGCAGGAAGCTCTTTATTCCTTAGCTGATATATAAATGTAATAATAGAGGTCAACCACCTAGATAAGGTTACTTTTGACACTGGTAGACCTTGTTTACCCTCAGCATAGGACAGGAACAGCTGGTCTGATTTTCTGATTTGCTTAGTTCTATGCAAGTAAAAACGTAACTGTCTATGAACATCCAACTGATGCAATTTGTACTCCGCCTTGTTGGAATAATTTGGAAAACACACAGAGATCAATAGACTATTGATTCAAATTATTGTCAGAAGAGACCTTTGGCAGGGAAGGAAGGATTAGTCCCGAGAGAAACTCTGTCATTGTAGAAAACTAGATAAGGAGGGCAAACACAAAGAGCCTGAAGTTCAGAAACTCTTCTGGCTGAAGTAATTGCACCCAGAAGAGTTTTCCAAGAAAGAAGCTTCAAAGAACAAGAAGCTGCAGGTTCAAAGGGGGGCAGGGAAGCTAAAATCGAATTTAGATCCCACGGAGGCGGGAGATCTCTCACTGGGGGCCTGAGTAAAGTAGTCCCTTTGAGAAAAGCTTTACAAAGCTTATGGGACACAATACTAGTATCCGATAGGCCTGTATGAAAGTTTGAAGTTGCAGATAACTGAACTTTAATCGTGGCAGAAGATCCAGCATGAAAAAGTTCCACTAAAAAATCCAAAATATGGTGCACAGGGGCTGAAAAGGGATCTATATTGCTGGCCTCTGCCCAGAAAGAGAAACGTTTCCACTTACTAGCATAAGTCTTTCTAGTGGTAGACTTGTGCGATAAGATGATTTCACGCACCGAGTGGGAGATGTTCGGAAGCCTGGCTAAGGTCGGAAGTGGAGCAACCAAGCAGTGAGCTGGAGATATTGAAGGGATTGGTGCAGCCTGCCCGATTGATGGATCAGGAGGTCTGGAACTGGGTCCAGGGCTGCTCCAGAAGGTGATGATGCAGGAACGGGAACAAAATTTGTCGAGGCCAGTAAGGGGCAATGAGGATCATCTTGCATCCCAATGTGGTAGCTTTCTGTATTAGTTTGGGAATCAGGGGAAACGGAGGGAATGCATAAAGAAGTCCCGGAGGCCAATCTTGAACTAGAGCATCTCTGGGGGAGTGTCCTGGAAGAGGGAGGGGAGAGAGAAGAAATTGTTGCACTTGCTGTTGAAGGGGGTGGCAAAAAGGTCGCAGCAAGGCTGACCCCATTTGCGGAAGATTTGGTCCGCCACTGTCTGATTGAGAGACCACTCGTGAGGCATGAGAATTGCTCTGCTCAGCCTGTCCGCTATAACGGACTGGACTGCCCAGGGATGTACACTGCTATCAGAAACTGTTGGGAAGAGATCTCCCACTTCCGGAGTCTGAGTGCTTCTCGACATGGGGGTAGGACCTGGTTCCGTCCTGCTTGTTGATGTACCACACTACTGACATATCTGTCTGTCTGAATTGCAATGGTCCCGGTGGAAAGAGAATTCTGAAGAGCTTGCAATGCCAAAAGCACGGCCCTCATCTCCAAGACATTGATATGCAAATGGTACTCGTGAGGCTGCCAGGTGCCTTGGACTGTTCTTCCCTGAAAATGCCCCCCCTCCCGATCAGGGAGGCATCCATGGTCACCGTAGCCACTGGAGGAGGAAGAGCAAATGGTCTGCCCTGGGGTACTGATGGGGAAACCATCCACCAAGCAAGTTGGTTTTTGCATGTCTGTGTGATCATTATGTGAGACATTGGAAGTTGCTGGAAAGACCATTGGGTGAACAGCATCCACTGAAGAATCCTCATATGAAAATGAGCAAGGGGGACTAGTATGATAGCCGCTGCCATGAGACCCAAGGTTTTTAGGACGAATCTGGCCTGAATTTTTTTGCATCCTAATAAGACCTGCACATGTCGGCGAATGTCTAACACTGTCTAATGGAAGTCTCGCTAACATGTCCTTTGTATTTAAGTTTGTGCCTATAACGGTAATAGATTGACAAGGCGACAATGCAGACTTTTCAAAATTTATTGCAATACCTAGTTTGGAGCAAGTTTGGATGGTGTAGTCTCTGGCTCGCAGCAGGTGATGTCTGGTGGTAGCAGTAATGAGCCAGTCGTCTAGATATGGAAACACCTGGAATCCTAGCCATCTCAGGTGAGCAGTAACTACTGCCAAACATTTGGTGAACACCCTGGGGGCTGTGGTGAGACCCAAGGGCAGAGCTCTGAACTGATAATGACTGGCTCCCAGCCGGAAGCGGAGGAATCTTCTGGAGCATCTGTCCATTTTGATATGGTAGTACGCATCCTGAAGATCCATGGAGCACATCCAATTGTCCCGACCCAGAAAGGGTAAAATGGACTGTAGCGTGACCATCCGGAACTTCGTTCTTTGAACAGACCTGTTTAGTCTGCTGAGATCCAGAATGAGTCTCCAGTCCCGTGTCTTTTTTGGTACCAAAAAGAACCTTGAGTAAATTCCGGATCCTTGCTGGTCTGCTGGGACTGGCTGGATGGCTCTTTTTCTTAGCAGTTTTGATATTTCTTGAACTGCTTGATCCCTTAGATTGGGTGGAACATATGGAAGGGACTTGGGAATGCAGGGGGTGCGAAAGAAGGGGATTTTGTAGCCTTCAGATAGGATACAGTACCCATTTGTCTTGTGTTATACTTTGCCAAGCTTTTGGGTAAAGCGATAATCTTCCCCCGACTGCCTCCGAAGGTGAACAGCCGGGAAGCACCTCAGGGATGCTGGAAGGGCTTGTCAGAGAAAGATTCTCTGTTGTCCTGATTTTGCGGACCCCCTCTGCCCCGTGGGCAGCATCTATTGTTGTTCCCTCCTCTGCCCCTGGAGGGGAACTCTCCACATGTATCAGGCACGGCTCCATGGGGGTTTCCGGAACCACATCTTCCCACTCTTCTGACCTTTGGGATACGGTCTAGGAGTGGAAAAACGGACTCCCACAGCAGAGAGAGTCTTGCCTTCCTGCTCACACCTGGTAAGGGTATCCTTCACCTGTGGTGCAAAAAGAGCAGAACCATTAAAGGGGGTGTTGGTGAAAGACACCCTGAAGGGTTCTGCAAAGTTACATAACCGCATCCAAGCATGCCTCCTCAAGGCCGCCACACCTGTGCCTGTGGCCCTACTCACACCATTGGCTGCATAAGAGATGAGCTGCATGGAGGAGTTTACTACCGAATTAAGAGTCGCCAGCTGGGAGGAAACCTTAGCCTGGGCTCCCGCAGCTGATGGATCTTGAAAGGTATCTCCTAGCTCTTTAAGGAGATCCCTTTGAAGGCGGGTAAAGTGGCACAAGTAGTTCAGCGACCTCATGGAGAAGGTCGCTGAGGAAAACATCTGCTTCCCATATCTGTCCATCGTCCTAGATTCCTTATTAGGGGGATGGACAGATGAAGTTTCAGCCAACTCCTTTTTTGTGGCTGCTGCTACCACCATGGCATCAACGGGAACACCCTTTGTCAGAAATTGCTTGTCCTGTGGTGCAGTGATAAATTTTGTGGGTCTTCGTGGGGGTTGGTTCCACTGTGTCTGAGGCTGACTACACCTTCCAAGCCACCACCGACATCAGTGGATCGAAAGGCGGAGACACCCAGGAGGTGGAGGGCCGGGAAACAAACGCGTCCAGGAATGCAGACTCATCCTCGGAAGGGTTAAGGGTAGTCCAGTTCCCCCTCTGCCCAAGTATCTCAAGGATGTCTGAGAAAGAGACATCCTCAGAGGGGGATCTCGGGGACCCTTCCGAATCCTCTAAGTCTGTATCTGAAGTGACAGACTCAGGGGAGTCAACATGCGTCCTCTTGCATTTCCTCTTTCGAGGGGGCTCCTCTGAATGATAAGGGGAGGCCTCGGAAGAGGAAGATACACCCAATGGGGTGCCCTGGAGCACTTGTTCCCCACGCTTGGGGTCTGGAGGAGGGGCAGACACGGGCACCATGGGGGGAGGAGCCGATGAGGCTGATCGTGGGGCTGACTCAGAGGCCAGCACACTCCTCATGACCTCGAAGGCGCCCCTTCCCGATAGCGGAGAAGGCTCCGGAGAGAACGGAATCCTCCCCGGCATCGAGAGAGATGGCTCCAAAGCCGATGTAGGAGCCAAACTCACCTGCGCCTAAGCTCAGAGAGGGAGAATGGGGTTGGACAAGGGTCCGACGCCACTCGCCCCCTCGGAGCAGACTAGGGAGTCCCTGTGCCCAGATCCCTCCAAGGACAGCACCATGGAGGCGATCGGAGCCGACTGAACAGAAAGGGTAGGCATCGGCGCCGTTTCCACGATCCGGGCCCCAACAAGCTCCAGCTCCAAACTCAAGGGTGAGTCGAAGAAGGAACTACTGCATAGACGGGCGGAGCCGAACCCCGATGAGGGGGGCTGGATAACATTTTAGCCAGGGGCTGCGATTTTAGAAGCCTGCTCACCACTCTCTCCACATCGTTGTCAGATAGTCTAGAAGACCGAGAAGAGTGGGATCGGTGACTTCGCTCTGACTGTAACAGAGGTGACCCCGCAGCAGAGTATATCGACTCTAGGGCTGGAGATCTAGAGCGTTTGGCTCCCTGACTGTTCCAACACCAGAGTCGGGGCTGACTGGGAGGCAGGTACTTCGGTTCCAGCCAGAACCGAAGTTGAAGCAGACGTCACACCCGACTGCTTCGAACTGGGAGCCGACGGCTTCGTTGGCTTAGAGGGTTTCACTGGCTGGGCCTTAGCCGGTGACCCTTCAGGTTTGAGCAAACCCCTAAGGATTAGCTTATTCCTACGCTCCTGCAGGACTCTTGGACTAAAGGCGTGGCACACCGAACAAGAGTCCTACAGGTGTAGGGCGCCCAAACAGTAGACACAAGTGTAACCATCTGTCAGTGACATCTTCTGACAGCATGAGTCACACTTCTTGAATCCAGATACTTTCGTATCTTTGGACATTCCTGTAAAAGGAAATATCAATCGCAGAAAAAAAAGGCAACAGAAGGGAAGTAGGTAACTAGTAAAACACACAGCACTCAACATAAGTTACCACACCCTAACAGCACGCACACAGTATATATCTAAGAAATAGTAAATAAACCTGCTGATATATAACAATTTCTAATAAAACTACTATATAAATATTGAAGAACAAAGATTAGCCTCTAACTAAAAACGGCTACTTTGAAGAAAACAAAAGGGGGAGGGGAAAACTCTCTAACAAAAAACGAGTTTCCGAGAGAAAGGAGACTAAAATACAAATAGTTAACTGGACTACTAGAACTACTAGAACTATTCTAAAGACCAACTACAATACACATTTTTATAAAAGCTAACAAAATAGAAAAATATGACCTGAGCTAGCAAAAGCAACCTCGCAGCAGAAGCGGCAAACGAGATCCGAGTATCTAGCACCAGGCATCATGGGATATAGGGGGGCCTCGAGCCAGTAAGCAGCTCTCGAGCTTTTGAAGATGGCCGAGTCGGAGCAGAGGATAGGCTCCGAACCCAACCAGCAAGAATGAAGGTGAGATAGACAACTTAACATGTAATGTTAGACAAAATCATCCTTAACTGAAACGGATGATGAAGCTAACCCTCTAACCTAAACGGGCTTCTGATCTTAAACAGGGTAGGGAAGACTCACATTATCAAAGGATAATAATAACAATAATAATAATAATGAATTAAATTAATCTTGTCTAAACAATTAGCAAGCAATTGACAATACTTAGCCCAGAGCTTAGCTAAACAGGAACCTCTTCGCCGTGCGGCAAATGAGATTGGAGGTTATAGAACAGTTGCATTGTGGGTAAGGAAAAATGCCCACGAGCTTGGCTGAGGACCTCAAGCTTATGTAAAGGCAGATACAGATCAAAGGGATCAGATCCAACCCATCAGTGTGAATAAAGACGAGATTGACAACACAGCAGGAAGTCAAGGTGGATGGAGATAGTCTCCAAAAGACTTCTCTAGTTTATTCTGCTTAGTTTGGGTGATGCCTCTCTGGCAAAGCAGGATTGGCAATAAAACATGAACAAATGCGAATAAAACTCAGTAAGGAATACTTCAGAATACTAAAGCTAACATTGAAAACAGCCCTGGCATCTAGCAATAAAGTCCAAGCTTTAAACCAATTTAAAGTTTTGGTGTGACTGGCCCCACAAGTTATTGGATCACTTGGACAAAAAAAATCACAAGAGAAATGTTTCATGCTTATCAAAAAAAGAAGTTAGGTATTCACCATAACGTTTCATCTGAGTAGTTATACTAATTTTTTTGCAACCTGTACGTATTCGGATCCGAGCCGGCAACTTTACAAGCATCTGCGCAGAGCTCCAAGCTCCTCCCCCTTATCCATAATCCATCACCATCTCCTGCCTTCCCTCAGATCGAGTTTGCCGCTACTCCAACCAATCCGCAACTAAATTTAGCATAAACCATACATGAAAATCTCATGAAGGTTCGGGGGAAGGAGGGTGGGAAGGTTGCAGAAAAATGAAGTACAACTACTCAGATGGAACATTATGGTGAGTACATAACTTCTTTATCTGAAGTAGTTAACTTCATTTTATCTGCAAGCTGTGGGACAGAGTCCACAGCTACTCAAACTCCTGGGAGGCCCTCATGGAAGGATATTCCTGAGCACCGCAGAGCCAAAGGATGCTCTCCCTCTGGAGATCAAATCCAACTTATGAGAAATGAAGGTATGTGACTTTGCCAAAGTTGCTGCTGCCCAAATGTCATCCAATGAGACCCTAGACCACAAGGCAACAGAAGTTGCCATAGGTCTTGTAGAATGAGCTTTAACAGGACCAAGTGGAGACAAACCTTTGTCTTTGTAAATTTGCAAAATACATAGTGTAATCCATCTAGCTAAGGAAACCTTGGAGATGGCTTTACCTAAAAAGGGATTAGAAAAAGACACAAATAACTGGTCAGACTTATGGAAGGGCTTTGTTCTGTGTAAATAAAAACACAATTGTCTATGAACATCTACCAAATGCAGTTTATATTCAACTTTGTTCTGAAAATTTGGAAAGAAAACAGGCAGGATAATTGCTTGATTAATGTTTGATTCAGAAGCCACTTTTGGTAAGAAAGACGGGTTTCTACGAAGAGAAACACTGTCCTTATGGAAGATCAAGTAAGGGGGCACGGCAGACAAAGCCTGAAGCTCAGGAAACCCTTCTAGCTGATGTAATGGCCACTAGGAAGGCTGTCTTCCAGGATAAGAACTACAAATCTACTGATGCTGCAGGTTCAAAGAGGGGAGCAAGTAAAGCATAGAGAACAAAGGTAAGGTCCCCAAGGAGGAACAGAGTCCTTAACTGGAGGACGCAAAAGAAAAGTGCCTTTAAGAAAAGCGTAGCACAGTCTAGAAGGGGCCAGGGCATTCATATTTTCGCCAACGTGAAAATTCGAAATAGCTGCCAGTTGCACTTTCGCAGGGGAGGAACTAGCCCCTTGCTGAAAAACGCTAGCTAAGAAATCCAACACTGCAGAGGCAGGAGCTGTAAAAGGATCCAGGTTTCTCTGAGAAACCCAAATAGAGAATCGTTTCCATTTACTGCGGTAAATCTTCCTAGAGGAAGCCTTATGAGACACCATCAGAGTAGTTTTCACTGAAGACAAAAGACCAGGAGTCCTGGCAATCAAGGGAACTGCAGCAACCAAGCTGTCAGCTTGAGGCTGTCCAGGATGGGTGGACAAATGCCCGAGGGTTGAGAAATGAGATCCGGGCATGGATCCTGAATCCAAGGAGGAGCTAGAACATGAGACCAGAGGAAGGGGAACCGCACCTGATGAGGCAATGAGGATCACTTTGCACCCCAGTCTTGAAGCTTTCTGAAGAAACTTCGGAATGAGTGGTAATGGGGGGATAAGCGTACAGTAACTCAGGAGGCCAAGCATGGACTAGAGCATCTCTGGGGATCCCCTGGTGAGGGAATCAGTGCAAAGAACTCGTTGCACTTTGCGTTGGAAGAAGATGCGAAAAGATCACATCAAGGCTGTTCCCACGCAAGGAATATCTCCTCCGCTATCTCCCGTTTCAGAGACCACTTGTATGGCATTACAATAGCCCGACTCAATCTGTCCGCTAAAATGTTGGAGCATCCCGGATGTGCGTTGCAATCAAAAAACGACTGGAGATCGCCCACTCCCACACTCTCATGGCCTAGCGACACAGAGGGTAAGACCTGGCTACTCCCGGTTTGTTGATGTACCAGACAACCGACATCATGTCTGACTGAATTGCAATAGTTCCCAGAGGAAGAACAATGTGGAAGGCTTGCAACACTGAAAGCACTGCTCTCATCTCCAGAACATTGATGTGCAATCTGGGACCACGTGTCTTGGACCATCCTCCCCAGATAATGCCCCCCCACCCGAGATGGGAGGCATCCGTGGTCACTGTGGCTTGGGCTGTGGGTGAAACAAATGGGCATCCCGCTGCGATCTCTAGGGATTGGAGTCACCAGAGGAGTGACGTCCTGCAAGCTTTGCCAATTTTAACTGGATTTTCCATGGGGAGATCTAGCCAAGACCACTGTATGGTTAGAGTCCATTGTAAAACACACATGTGAAGACGCGCACAGGGAAGGAGAGAGATTGCAGCAGCCATATAGCCCAGGGCTCTGGGAATGTCGCCCGCCTTCAGTAAACTGGGGCCAAGAATTATTGATACATAAGCCCATAGACTCTGGACCCTGTCTGGAGTTAGAAAGACTTTCAGTCGAAGGGTGTCCAGTCGTGCCCCAATAAAGTCCAAGATCTGTACTGGGTCCAAGAGGGACTCGGAAATGTTGGTAGTAATCCCTAGGAGGGATGCAAGATGAAGGAAGGAGTCTCTGGCTTGGCAAAGATGACGCTTGGTGGAAGCAGCGAGGAGCCAATCGTCTAGGTAAAGGAATACCTTAATCCCCTGAAGCCTCAGGTGAGCGACTATGACTTATTACCTTGGTACACACCCTGGGGCTGTAAGTGAGACCAAAGGGTAGGGCTCTGAACTGGAAATGACTAGCTACCAGTCGGAAGCAAAGGAATCTCCTGGAGCTTCTGTGAATCTTGATATGGTAGTAAGCGTACTGGAGGTCTAGCGAGCACATCCAGTCGCATTCTTGAAAATGAGATCGAATGGACTGCAGAGTGATTATCTGGAATTTCTGTTTGGCGACAGCCATGTTTAAGGTTGACAGGTACAAAATTGGTCACAGGTCCGCTGTCTGTTTTGGCACTAAAAAGAACCTGGAGTAAATGCCTGACCCAGACTGATCGGGGGGGACGACCGGTTCAATGGCTCGTTTGTGAAGCAGCTTGGAAACCTCTAGCGCTGCAGTCTCCCTTTCAGTGGGTGGAACATCTGGGAGGTGCTTTGGTTGGATCGGAGGGGCAACAAACGGGATGGTGTAACCTCTGCATATTATTTGAAGCACCCAACGATCTGCAGTTATTGACTCCCACGCCGTTGGGTGCAATGATAATCTTCCCCCGACTGCCTCCAGAGTAGGATAGTCGGGCAAACCCTCAGGGCTGCTGCACGGGCCTCTCAGAGAAGGGCTCTCTAGACCCAAAGTTCCTCAGACCCCCTCTGCCTCTGGGACGGCATCTGTCATGTCGCCCTCTGCCTCTAGGTGATGAGTTGTCCTGAGCGTCCCGAGAAAACTGATTTCCAGAACCACATCTTCTTTTGCCCTCTCTGATTCCTGGAAAAGGATCTTTGAGGACTAGAGAAGCGGATTCCGACGGCAGACAAGGTCTTCCCGTCTTTTTAACTCTGGACAAGGGTGTCACGTATGGTCTTCCCAAAAAGTGAACCATTGAAGGGAACATTTGTAAAAGACACCTTGAAGGGGTCTGCAAACTGACACAGTCTGAGCCAAGCGTGTCGCCTCATAGCTACGCCGGTCCCAGCTGCCCTAGCTGCTCCTTCCATCGCATGGGAAAGGAGATGCATGAACGTGTTTGATACTGACTTCAGAGTAGACATTTTCACGGAGAACAGACGCTTGTACTCCTGTGACAAAGACTCTGGGGGCGACTCTGCTAAGTCCGTGACTAGGCCTCGCTGCGGTCGTACAATGTGTGCCAAGTAGTTCAGCACTCGGATGGAAAATGTTGCTGAAGAATATACTCGCTTCCCAAATCGATCCACCATCCTGGACTCCTTGTCCATAGGGTGGATCTTGGAACTTTCCAGAGCCAGTTCCCTCTTGGTGGGTGCTGCAACCACCATAGCATCCACAGGGGATCCCTTATACCATGCCTGTCAGAGGGTGGAGAAAGAATCTTGTCCGGGCATTTAGGTATCAGCTCTATGGTGTCAGGTTCCTTCCATGCCCGCATGGTGATAAGATCCACTAAGGGATCCGCAGGCGGTGACATCCAGGATGTAGATGGGCCCATGCCAAAAGCCTACAGGAACATGGACTCATCTGTAGAAGGTTTTGCGACTGACCAACCTCCCCTCTGGCGGAGGATCTCCATGATGTCTCTAAAGGAGACATTCTCGGGAGGTGACCTGGGGGAACCTTCCCCTCCATATAAATCAATGTCTTCTATAAAGGACTCAGGGGAATCCAGGTGCCTCCTTTTGCATGTGTGTTACAAGGACCCTCTTCAGTGGGACTCTCTGAAGAGGGCTCAGGAGCTGTGGGGGGTTCCTCCAGGGGAACTGCCTGGGACTCCTCTAGCACGGGCTGTCCCTGAGAGAAGTTGAAGGGAGTCGTAACCGAATCCGAGGGAGTCTGGGCGGAATCCAAGTAAATAGACTGGGGTCTCGATCCTCGGGAGAGAACCTTCTCCACCACGTCGAATGCCGAAGGAGAGCGCACCTCCTTAGCACCCCACAAGGAGGAAGCTCTCCCTGGGTCCGTTGTGAGGATCGGGGCCACAGCTAGGATACCCAGAGCTCTGAAGGAATGGCTCGGATCAGACAAAGTCAGAACCGAAGATACCTCCATCCCCAAGGGTCTGACTCCCCATCCTCAGCCCCGAGAGCTGCTCAGATACAAACTGGTCAGATCCAAGGTTTGAGGAACCATCGGCACCGAATACTCAGCGCCAAACATCCTCAGATCCATAAACCCCGAAACCGCAGGCCGGATCGGGGAAGGAGAAATCAGATGAAAGAAGGGCATGGAGGTCCCACCTCCAGAGGAGAGGGGCCTGGTAAGACTCCCATGTGGATTTGGGTCTGAGTAAGTCTCATCATCCTGGCCATATCCATTTCAGACAGACTCAGTCGAGCGTGAGGAAGCGACCAACTTGGATCTGGATGGTCGCTGGGAGGATCTGGCGGAAGGCCTCGGCTCCTTCGGCTCCAGGGAGAATCTGGGGGAGTGGAGCTGAGGAGACAGGTCTAGATACCTTGGAAGGCGGGCTAGGGAAGGACTCCCAATCTGGGGATCATTTACAGGGCCTATTCCCCTTTCTTCTCTCTCACGCCTGAATCTTTTCTTTTGTCTCTCCCTTTGGCATCCCCTTCAGCAGGTCTAGCGGGAGGGTGAGTCCCAGCCTGGGGGGGGGGGGTTGGGCAGGAGTTGCAGAACCCAAGGCTGAAGAGTCCAATGTGGAAGCAGGGAGCAGGCCTTTAGCCACCAGTTTGGCCTTCCTATCCTTCAGGGCCCTCGGATTGAATCCAGCACATACACTGCACTGGGTGGATAAATTGACTATGCCTAGGCAAACACCACACAGAGTGTGTCCATCCGCAGGTGAAAACATATGGCCACACTGTGCATTTTTTGATAGTAGGTTTCGGCTGATCTGACATTTTCCACACACACAGCCACACCTACCAAACCCCAACACACTACTGACCAAGCACACCAATAGGGAAGGGCCTACACAATAACTACCTCAAAAACTAACTTTTTTTTTTTCATAACTGACGAACAAACATTTAGGGTGAGGAAAGGGAACGAACGAGAAACGTTCTCACTCATACAAGAAAAAGAAGAAAAAAATATCCCAAACACACTTATGAAAACCCTTAGGCTCAGAGCTACAGAGACCATGATGCTGATGCACGAAGCAGCAAATGAGATCTGGGGGAAGGCAGGAGATGGTGATGGGTAAGGGGAGGAGCTTGCAGCAAATGCTTGTAAAGTTGCCGGCTCGGATCCGATATGGATCCGAATACTCACAGGCTGCAGATAAAATTAAGTTAACTACTTCATATTCAGTGTATATCAAGATTGTATGTCCCTCAGTCTGGAGGAGGTATGGGCCTCCTTGAAATTGATTACATGTACAAATCTAGAGTTGTGGAGCTGCATACTTATCTGCTGAATACAGATAAACAGTGAAAATTTTAAAACACGAGAAGAGGAAGTTTAAGATGACCTCTCTGCTTAGTTTAATAGAAGCATACTGGTGGTAAGTGGAAATGGAAATCAAATCGGAAGTACTCAAAAATCACACAGCAACTGAATGTGGCAAAAAACCAAAAGACAGAAAATATAAGAAGGATCAGACGAGAAGGAAAAAATGAGGAAAAGTCAAATATTGTGACAAGTATAGAAATCTCTTTTAACCTCATGTTGATCGGGATTTGATGCAAGAATGGTTAAGAAGAGGAGCAGTGAAACTGAAGGATGAAAGGTTAATAATGGCAAGCCCAGTAATAGTGGACTACATAGAAGTTGGTTTACAAAGTTCATTGATGTAGGGTCTGTAAAAAAAAAAAAAAAAAAAAAAAAAAGATTTGGAATCAGTTGCACATCTTGCTGGGTGTGATACACTACGGCAAAACTGTACACTGAAAGGCAGAATAATGTGGCAAGTATCGGGGACTGTGCAAACACTATTAACATAGAAACACTGGAAATAATGAACCACATAGCATTACAGAGAACACGGGATTCACCCATTACCAACAATTCAAAAAACAGATGCAAGAAAAACAGTAGTTCATGAAATAAAGACAAAAGTAGTACTGATCATTAAAATTGCTAATCTAGCGATTACTGTATGTCAAATAGAGAGAGAGAGAGAGAGAGACAACTCATAAAATATCAGGACTTGCAATAATAAACTAGATGAATATGGAAGAAAGATACCTAGACAGTTCCAATATAAGGAACAATGGGTCTAATAAAAAAGAATATACAGTTGTATTTAGATATGCTATCAATACATGGAAATTTATATGAATTGCAGGAGTCGATGATTCTAGGCACGTTGTGGATGCTGCAAAGAGCACTTTTGGCTAAAATCAAAGACTGAAACAATACTAATTTCATGAACTTTATTTTTATCCTGACTTAGGAACAGGGTCTATTCCTCTCATGGTATTAAAAACCCAAGAGAGTTGCAGAAATTAACAGATTAAATGCAAATCCACAAGCAACTCATTGGATAGCAAATCAGTAAAAAAAAAAAAAAAAAGTTAGGGTGGGTGGATCTACCTTCTCCACAAGACTTGTCTAGTGTGTACCCAGGTTTCAGTCCCTGGGCCACTCCTCTTTGGCATCTACCCAAGGTTTAAAAAAAAAAAAAAAGTCAAGGGTTTATGACTGACCAAGTCTGAAGAGGACTGTAAACTTGATGCCATCATAAACTCTTTAGAATATCAAGATCCTTCAGAAAAACCTTTCCCAAATAGCTGGTGTCAAAGCCATGGCATGAAAACTAAATGCCAAATAACTGTATAATGGTATGCTTTGGCAGCTATGACACTCCCTGCAACTATCACATTCACAACAAGCCCCTAAAATTTGAGCCAGTAATTAGGGACTTGGAAACTCATGTAGACAATGTGCAGTCATTCACCATGTATCCACTATTGTAAGGAAGTTCATTTTCACTGTGCAGCTTATTAGTAAGGGTGTGGCATCCAGGTCCAAGAAGTAATCATTCCACTGTGCACTGCACTCATCAGGCCAGTCACTGAATAATAATGCCCCCTTTGGTACTGCACCTGTCCAAACACCTGGCACAACTTAAACAATGCTTTCTTACTTAGAAAATCAAAGGTCTAAATCACAAAAGTTAGTGATTATCTTAAAGTCTAGTCTCTTTTTTGTATCTTAGAAGTCATTGAGGAGAGATCTTTGTCTTGCTTACAGAGCCTCTATCAACCCCATCCTTTTAGATCTATTACACATCCATAAGTCTAATAATAGCAGAAACATCTGATCAAAAGATCACAATCTGTTTTGCAACTTAAATAGCACATGCTGGAGGGGTAAGACACGTCTCACAAATACCTCTTCTCTATAATCACCTTTCTCTCCATGTAAAGTACAACCCTTACTCTATTCAACTGCAATCTGAATGACAGAATGGGATGTCACAAATTCACCCCTTAGTTGGCATGCTCTTCCCATATGGACATGGGTAACATGTAAATGTCTGCATAACCTTGGGTCACTTGTACTAATATGACAAAGGGCTCTTATTTAAAATACTAGGACTAGAAACTTGTATGGGGATGGATGGCTAGGCTACTTTAGATGCTCAAGAATCATTAACTAGAAAGCACCTATGTAAACAATAGCGTGAGACAGTCTACGTTTAATTTAGGAGGGGGAAGAAGAAAACCCTGACAGAAAAAAAATCTAAAAGTTGGTAAAAACTAGCTGACAAAGGCAACTAGTAAAGCCTAATCTATACAGCTGAACACTACTTTTGAAGACTAATAAGGGAAAAGTAACTGCATCATTTGACGAAGCATTGAGCTGAGGAATTAAACTGGCAAGTGACAAATCCAGAATGGTGAAGGAGATGAGCTTTCTGGGAATTAATGGAGAACCTAGAGCTTTAGGACAAAAGTGCTGAAGTCAGAGCTGCCCATTGCTACCAGTTATTTAGTTTTTAAGTGGATGGTCTGGATAATGTAAGACGTATGAAAGTTGTATACTTATTATAATGATAAATCCATTTTGTCTTATTTTCGTCCTGTTCAAACTTTGGGTTGTTGAATTCGACTGGATCCAACCGTGGCACCATTTCTGAAGCTTACGGATCCAGGGCTCTGACTTCTCCCTTGCCCATAGACGTGCCCTCGCATTGTGCAGCCTGTCGTTAGTTCCCACTGCATCTATCAAGTAGAGCCACTGAAGTGATCCCCAGGGTGAACTTTTTATTTTCCATCCACTCAAGATTTCGCTTGAAGACGGCTAGTGAGGTGCTCTGATTGAGATGTACAGGAAGTCTATTCCAGAGCATGGGTAGTCTCTGGGTTATGAACCTGTCCTTCCAGCATGTTATGTTGATTGTGGTAATGAGGTTGAGGTCTCTGGAGCATGTGGTGTGGAGTGATTAGGATTTCTTTAGCTGTAGCATTTCTAACAGAGATGGGTCAGACATGGCTTTGTAAGTCAAGCAGAGATAGTCTCTTAGTAGATGATATGAGACAAGAGTAGCTGGAGTTTTTTTTGAGTCTTCCCATATAAGACATGTGTTTAAGGCCTAGGATCCTCTTCGTGAGGTACTTTTGTGGCCTCTCCAGCTGTTGCAGGTGTATAGTGAGGTAAATGCCAAATGAGGCATTATACTCCATGATTGGTCTAATGAGGGAAAAGTAGACAGAAATGATGCTGTCTTGACTTTCTGACTACAGTGGCAATGGGGTGGTCGAAGGAGAGGCTGCTGTCAACCTGTGTCCCCAAATCCCTTAACGCCTTCGGTGTTCAGTGGGCTCCCATCAATGTGGTAATTAGTGGGAGCCAAGTTTTTTTCCAAAGGGGATGATGACGCATTTTTTGGCATTAAGCTTAAGGCCATGGTTTCAACACCAGTCTCAGTGCGGCCTTTCTGTAAGATGTCTGCATCACTTGGGAGTTGATAATGGCTCCCAGCTTGCAGTCGTCTGTGAATTTGGTCAGCCAGAGTTCCTCCGTTTTGGCCTGAACTTCTGGAAAGTAGATGCCAAACAGGAGAGGACCCAGGATAGATTCTCTGTGGGACTCCACTCGTGACTGGTCGGCAGTCTGACTTGGAGTCCGCTACTTTCACACTGTGGGTTCTACCTGTGAGCCAATTTGCAACCCACCTAACAATATAGGGGTTGATGCCTAGCTTGCTGAGTTTATCAATAATTCCTGAATAAGGAATGGTATCAAAGGATTTGGCCAGATAGAGGTAGGCTGTATGAACTGCTTTACCTTCATCAACCGCTCTGGTGACTGACTCAGAAAAGTCAACCAGGTTGAGCAGGCATGATCTACCTTAAACAAAACAAAACTGCGTGGGATCTAAAGTTTGGAGATTTCCTATATCCTTGTTAGTTAGGTCCATGATGATGCGCTCCATAACCTTACATATCACTCATCAGGCTAATGGGGCGATAATTTCCAGGGTTTGTAGTCACTCCTCCTTTATGGAGAAGATGACTGTAGACGTACTCCATTCGGTAAAGATAAAGCCTGAGGTGAGGCTGTGAGTGAACAGAGAACACAGATGTGGTGCCAGTTTACTTTGTAATTCATGTAGAACACAGCCAGGGATATTGTCAGATCCCATGGAAGCTGTATTCTTGGCCTTAGACAATGCAGCTTTAACCTGCGTTGCAGTAATGTTGGGTGCCTGGCATTCTTCCGGTATTGAGATTGGTCCTTTGGGAGGGGGGGTAAAGTTGGCACTGAATCTGTCAGCCAGTATGTTTGCAATATCTGTTGGCTCAGTATAGGAGGTACCATTATGCAGTAACTCAGATTCCTGATAAAACTATAGAAGGGTTTGCGGTTGTTTTTAGTGCCTGCCGCAATTCTGCCTTAATAGCTGGCTTTGGAGATTTTAATGAGGGATCTCAACTTTTTGAGGCCAATAAGGGAATTTTTCCAGTCTTGGGGCTTCACCTTTTCTGCAAAAGTTTCTTCCTTCTGTTGTAGAGTTTATTAATGGCAGCAGACCACCAGACTGGCTTCCTTATTTTGGAGGAGAGCATCTTGGTTCTGTTGGGTATAGCTAGTTCCATGCATTTATGCACGTGTTCGTACAGTGCACTGGTGTATGATTTGGCAGTCATGCATCTATTTTTCCATTGGCCTGGGTGCCGTGAAGTTAGCCACCTCTGTTTTAAGAGTCCAAAGTCAACTTTGGAGAAGTTTTTCATGGTGGCTACCTTTGCAAGGGGTGTGGGTGAGATGTGGATTTCCATGGTGATTCGTTTGTGGTCGGATCTAACCAGGGAGGAATTGACTAT